>NC_042957.1:5592328-5892328 GCF_901001165.1 Salmo trutta | reverse complement strand
AAACAAAGCCAACTTCGAACACAAATATAAAAGATGGGTGTGTTTGGCTAAGTGCTTTGTGAGCCTGTGGTGCTTGCACTGCCCGGCTTCCACAAGGAAGTGTACATAATTAACTTGTTCAGGACGAGAGAGAAGGTCATTAATTGGTCTATTGATCCTGAATCCATTAGCATGCATCCCAGAGAGTACCAACTGACCCAATGACAAGTCACAGACATACCTCACTACCCAATCCACCCACTTACAAATCACAGACATACCTCACCACTAAGTGTATCTTATTTAGCTTCAGTTTGCAGTGTGGACAAGTTACAATGACTTTTCTTGCCATGTATGTTGGGACCAGGTGATTTCATTATTGTATATACTATGTGTAGGCTGTGTAGACTCGCTGTGTGTTACTAAGGGAATGGCATCAACGATACACATTTAGAGCCAGCCAAACACAACAAGACATACATTGAAGAAACACAGAAAAATCTACGATCAAATCGATTACATAACTTTACATGTAAACCCAGGCTTACTGCTCAAGCAGGCAAATTCGTCCAAATAAGATTCCCTCGTGAGCAATTAACTAACTTACGTGCAAATGGGTGCTAATTAACGCTATGCTAACATCGATGCGGTAGTTGGTTATATAAAAATATACCACTGCACTGGTATAACATGATTATGACAAAGTACATTATGCATAATGACAGTCTCACTTATTTCCATGGTTTATATTTTTATCCATATAGGCTAGGTTCGATTAAGATTCGCTTTCGTTGACGTTGATACCTTCAACGTTTACCTCAACTTGGGTGACCTTGAAGGAGACGTTTACCTCAACTTGGGTGACCTTGAAGGAGACGTTTACCTCAACTTGGGTGACCTTGAAGGAGACGGGAAGGGTTCGGGTTAAACGTGTTTGACTCCGCCCACATTCAGCCCGGCCCCCCGACGTTTGACTCCGCCCACATTGAGCCCAGCCCTGAACTGCACACTGCAGTCAGGGGCTTCTCGTGATATTAACCTACCTTGACCCCCGCCTTTAGCCTTTAACAGACAGTGCATAATGCATGCTGGGTATTATGGTAAAACCCTTCCACTCTATACAGGGCATCCCAAATGGCACCCTATTCCATTAATAATGCCTTACTTTTGATCAGGCCCCATAGGACTCTAGTCAAAAGTAGTGCACTATGTAGGGAACAGGATGCCATTTGGAACGTATCCCATGTCTCTACTGGGAGGCTACACAGCACTGGGGCGAGTCTAAAGGAATCTTAAAGGAACTAGTCGCTCCGCTACGCCCATCGCCCTGCATCTCCTCGCCCTGAGAGGGTTTGCTTAGCACGGTAACACTAAAGCTTTCCTGCTTTCTTTATATCCTCAGCTTTTATCCCATCTTTGACACACAAGATTTCAGGGAGGGAGGGAGGGAAGGAGGAGAGAGAGAGAAATACCTGAAAGAGACAATTTTCTTCTAAACCATGGGGAGGGCCTCAAACACCTCTGTAAAGATTTATTTATCAGTTGAGGAATAACAGAGCAAAATGAATACACACACACACACACACATAGTGGATAGGGAAGAAAACAATATGATGAGATAGTCCAAAGGGGTATGCGTGCATCTACTGCAATTCAGAGTCAGCAGGTAGTAGTCAGCAGGTAGTAGTCAGCAGGTAGAAGGTAGCAGTCAGCAGTCAACAGTCAGCAGGTAGTAATCAGCAGGTAGCAGTCAGCAGGTAGCAGTCAGCAGGTAGTAGTCAGCAGGTAGCAGTCAGCAGGTAGCAGTCAGCAGGTAGCAGTCAGCAGGTAGTAGTCAGCAGGTAGTAGTCAGCAGGTAGTAATCAGCAGGTAGTAGTCAGCAGGTAGTAGTCAGCAGGTAGCAGTCAGCAGGTAGCAGTCAGCAGGTAGTAGTCAAAAGTCATCAGGTAGCAATCAGCAGGTAGTAGTCAGCAGGTAGTAGTCAGCAGGTAGTAGTCAGCAGGTAGTAGTCAGCAGGTAGTAGTCAGCAGGTAGCAGTCAGCAGGTAGCAGTCAGCAGGTAGTAGTCAACAGTCAGCAGGTAGCAATCAGCAGTCAACAGTCAGCAGGTAGCAGTCAGCAGGTAGCAGTCAGCAGGTAGCAGTCAGCAGGTAGTAGTCAACAGTTAGTAGTCAACAGGTAGCAGTCAGCAGGTAGCAGTCAGCAGGTAGCAGTCAGCAGTCAACAGGTAGTAGTCAGCAGGTAGCAGTCAACAGGTAGCAGTCAACAGGTAGCAGTCAACACTCAACAGTCAGCAGGTAGCAGTCAGCAGGTAGAAGTCAGCAGGTAGAAGTCAGCACTCAACAGTCAGCAGGTAGCAGTCAGCAGGTAGAAGTCAGCAGGTAGAAGTCAGCACTCAACAGTAAGCAGGTAGTAGTCAGCAGGTAGCAGTCAGCAGATTGTAGTCAGTTGTCAACAGGTAGTAGTCAGCAGTCAACAGTCAGCAGGTAGTAGTCAACAGTCAGCAGGTAGCAGTCAGCAGGTAGTAGTCAGCAGGTAGCAGTCAGCAGGTAGTAGTCAGCGGGTAGTAGTCAACAGGTAGTAGTCAGCAGTCAACAGGTAGCAGTCAACAGGTAGTAGTCAACAGGTAGTAGTCAACAGTCAACAGGTAGCAGTCAACAGGTAGTAGTCAACAGTCAACAGGTAGCAGGTAGAAGTCAGAAGGTAGCAGTCAGCAGGTAGTAGTCAGCAGGTAGTAGTCAGCAGGTAGTAGTCAGCAGGTAGTAGTCAGCAGTCAGCAGGTAGTAGTCAACAGTTAACAGTCAACAGGTAGCAGTCAGCAGGCAGCAGGTAGCAGTCAGCAGGTAGTAGTCAACAGGTAGTAGTCAACAGTCAACAGGTAGCAGTCAGCAGTCAACAGGTAGTAGTCAACAGGTAGTAGTCAGCAGTCAACAGGTAGCAGTCAACAGGTAGTAGTCAGCAGGTAGTAGTCAGCAGTCAGCAGGTAGTACTCAACAGTTAACAGTCAACAGGTAGCAGTCAGCAGGCAGCAGGGAGCAGTCAGCAGGTAGTAGTCAACAGGTAGTAGTCAACAGTCAACAGGTAGCAGTCAGCAGTCAGCAGGTAGTAGTCAACAGGTAGCAGGTAGCAGTCAGAAGGTAGCAGTCAGCAGGAAGCAGTCAGCAGGTAGCAGGTAGTAGTCACCAGTCAGCAGGTAGCAGTCAACAGGTAGTAGTCAGCAGGTAGCAGGTAGCAGTCAGCAGGTAGTAGTCAGCGGGTAGTAGTCAACAGGTAGTAGTCAGCAGTCAACAGGTAGCAGTCAACAGGTAGTAGTCAACAGGTAGTAGTCAACATTCAACAGGTAGCAGTCAACAGGTAGTAGTCAACAGTCAACAGGTAGCAGGTAGAAGTCAGAAGGTAGCAGTCAGCAGGAAGCAGTCAGCAGGTAGTAGTCAGCAGGTAGTAGTCAGCAGGTAGTAGTCAGCAGTCAGCAGGTAGTAGTCAACAGTTAACAGTCAACAGGTAGCAGTCAGCAGGCAGCAGGTAGCAGTCAGCAGGTAGTAGTCAACAGGTAGTAGTCAACAGTCAACAGGTAGCAGTCAGCAGTCAACAGGTAGTAGTCAACAGGTAGTAGTCAGCAGTCAACAGGTAGCAGTCAACAGGTAGTAGTCAGCAGGTAGTAGTCAGCAGTCAGCAGGTAGTACTCAACAGTTAACAGTCAACAGGTAGCAGTCAGCAGTCAGCAGGTAGTAGTCAACAGGTAGCAGGTAGCAGTCAGAAGGTAGCAGTCAGCAGGAAGCAGTCAGCAGGTAGTAGTCACCAGTCAGCAGGTAGTAGTCAACAGGTAGTAGTCAGCAGGTAGTAGTCAGCAGTATGCAGGTAGCAGATAGCAGTCAACAGTCAGCAGTTAGCAGTCAGCACTCAACAGTCAGCAGGTAGCAGTCAGCAGTCAACAGTCAGCAGGTAGTAGTCAGCAGTCAACATTCAGCAGGTAGTAGTCAGCAGGTAGCAGTCAGCACATAGTAGTCAGCAGGTATCAGTCAGCAGGTAGCAGTCAGCAGGTAGCAGTCAGCAGGTAGCAGTCAGCAGGTAGCAGTCAGCAGGTAGCAGTCAGCTGGTAGTAGTCAGCAGGTAGCAGTCAGCAGTCAACTGGTATCAGTCAGCAGGTAGTAGTCAGCAGGTAGTAGTCAACAGTTAGTAGCCAACAGTCAGCAGTCAACAGGTAGTCGTCAACAGTTAGTAGCCAACAGTCAGCAGTCAGCAGGTAGTAGTCAACAGTCAGCAGGTATTAGTCAGCAGGTAGTAGTCAACAGTCAGCAGGTAGTAGTCAGCAGTCAACAGTCAGCACGTAGCAGTCAACAGGTAGTAGTCAGCAGTCAGCAGGTAGTAGTCAACAGGAAGCAGTCAGCAGGTAGCAGTCAGCAGGTAGCAGTCAGCAGGTTGTAGTCAGCAGGTAGCAGTCAGCAGGTAGCAGTCAGCAGGTAGAAGTCAGCAGGTAGTAGTCAGCAGTCAACATGTAGCAGTCAACAGTCAGCATGTAGCAGTCAGACTGTTGCAGTCAGCATGTAGTAGTCAGCAGGTAGCAGGTAGTAATCAGCAGGTAGCAGGTAGTAGTCAGCAGGTAGCAGTCAGCAGGTAGCAGTCAGCAGGTAGCAGTCAGCAGGTAGCAGTCAGCAGGTAGCAGTCAACAGGTAGAAGTCAGCATGTAGCAGTCAGTTTGTAGTAGTCAACAGTCCGCAGGTAGCAGTCAGCATTTAGCATTCAGCATGTAGAAGTCAGCAGGTAGCAGTCAGCATTTAGCAGTCAGCATGTAGAAGTCAGCAGGTAGTAGTCAACAGTCAACAGGTAGCAGTCAGCATGTAAAAGTCAGCATGTAGAAGTCAGCAGGTAGCAGTCAGCAGGTAGCAGTCAGCAGGTAGTAGTCAGCAGGTAGTAGTCAACAGTCAGCAGGTAGTTGTCAGCAGTCAGCAGGTAGCAGTCAGCATGTAGCAGTCAGCATGTAGAAGTCAGCATGTAGAAGTCAGCAGGTAGCAGTCATGCACTATAGAGACTATAGTCTCGGATTTAGCCATAGAAGTCTTTGTGGGAAAACATCTTTAAACACTGCATTTCATAAACCAACATTCCAACAAGCTCTCACAGATTCACTGCAGAATGTGACGTTTGTGTGTGAACGTAAAATTGGTTATGTTTAGACATTGATTTAAAGTTAAGGGTTAAGTTTTAGGATAGGGTTAAAAAAATAAATGAAAAACAAGTGCCATGCATTGGGATTGAACATGTGACTCTCAGAGCCAAAGGTTGCGGCTTACGCAAATCCACCACCCCCATCCACAACGTCCTAGCAAAACCCAAGGCTACTTGATGGTAATAGCGCCACTTGCCTCTAGCAGCTGGTTTTGAAGGCATCTCAATGTCCTGAGGACCTTGACGGACGTCAAATTTGGAAGTGGATCTTTAGCGACCTGGCTGAACATGCAAGCCTTTAACCATATGAATGAACCTGTTTGGTAATGAACAATAAATCAACTAACATCAACACGGCTCATTATGGCTGTAAATTTGCTGTTGATGCTACAAGGGACAGAGAGAATTAGAGACAAGAGCAAACTTGAACATGAGGAAGTTAAAAAAGGAAACCCAGCCCATAATACAACCAATTAGCATGCAGGTCTGCTCTCTGCTAGTGTGTGCGTTGTTGGAAAATAACATTAAAGTACGTTGTTGTTTTGTGTTCAATTACCACATCATGATGTTTTTATTCACAGTGTACTGCAGTGCTAATGATTTCTCCTCTCTACACACACACACACACACACACACACACACACACACACACACACACACACACACACACACACACACACACACACACACACACACACACACACACAAACAAACACAAAAGGCTCAAGCAGATACGCACACAGATACATGCAGACAGGATATATACAAAAAGACACTGGGATCAACCTGTGTCCTGTGGACACACGAACCTCTATCAAAACATGAGCTGGTGAGGAAAAAAACTATTTTCACTCCATATCTTCTTTTTTACTCTGTGTGCAGATTTGTCTGTCTAGTAAACATTTCTGCTCCAAGTCCAGCGAATAGTTTCTGTCAGTTTCCCAAAATGGCACCCTATTCCCTATATAGGGCAACTGGTCAAAATGGCACCCTATTCCCTATAAAGGGCAACTGGTCAAAATGGCACCCTATTCCCTATAAAGGGCAACTAGTCAAAAGTAGTGCACTATTACAGGTAATAGGGTGCCGTTTGTGATGCAGCCTCTGTCACGCAGGTCGATGAAATTCAAGGAAGCCATTCAAGATAAGATGATGACATGGAAAGAGAGAAAGAGGAACAGAAAATGACATGGAGAAATATAAAGGTCAACCTGTTCAGAGTTTTATCTGCGAGTGTCAAAGGAAATGTAAATCAGCTTTAAAGTCCCCCAGCATGTAGACAGACACATACACACACTTCCTCCAGCATGTAGACAGCCACAGCGTCTATGTAAAGCCTAGTTCAGATACAACAGCCGACATGAGACGAGATAAAACTAGCTAATTTTAGAATGATGTGTTGTACTGTACACACTGACTGAAAACGGGGCATTCAGATCAAGAAGAAGAGACATGCATTTGAGACCGTTTCAACGGTAATGGTGCCTCTTTACAAGGACGTGTTGAAACTTTGAAACAAATTTGCCACTTGTTTTAGCAATGTGTTGTAGTAAACGAGTTTCATGAAATACTTGCACCAGAAACAGGGCAAGCTAGGCTAGCTACATTCAGAATAAAAAGCTACGTGCAGAAAAAAAACTAACTAGCTCTTTGCTTGGCTGAAGACAGAACATTAGCACACTGTTCTCCAATTAGCTAAATGGATAAGTCTCATTAAAAAAACTTTAGCTAAAGATGTTGAATCTTGGAAACTCACAGCCTGTGTTGGCGCCCCCGATGACAGATCTTATGTATCTGAACTGGGCTTAACTCTCTGCCCACCTGCCTATAAAACAAAGGATGGTATTCAGAGCAAAAATTTCCCCAGTGCAGATGATTGTGTGTGTGTATATGTGGCTCTACCTGTATAGATTGTATAGCTTACAGTACCAGTCAAACGTTTGGACACACCTACTCATTCAAAGGGTGTTTCTTTATTTGTACATTGTAGAATAATAGTGAAGACATCAAAACTATGAAATAACACATATGGAATCATGTACTAAACAAAAAAAGTGTTAGTACATTTATAATTTACATTCTTCAAAGTAGCCACCCTTTGCCTTGATGACAGCTTTGTACACTCTTGGCATTCTCTCAACCAGCTTCATGAGGAATGCTTTTCCAAAAGTCTTGAAGGAGATCCCACATATGCTGAGCACTTGTTGGCTGCTTTTCCTTCACTCTGCAGTCCAACTCAATCTAAACCATCTCAATTTGGTTGAGGTCGGGGGATTGTGGAGGCCAGGTCATCTGATGCTGCACTCCATCACTCCTTCTTCTATACCTTATGTCTGCATATTATAAAATGCTACAGCTATTCTAGTTTTGTTGCAGAATGTGCTTTCAATTTGAATATCAGCAAGAACTCTCATTGTGTTGCAGTTTTGGTCCTTTGAGCCGGATTGGGGGAAAATACCTCAGAGATATGACTATTTTAAAACATGTAGAGAATAAGAAATGTCTGCCTCTGCAGAATCTACCTAGCCCAGCTAATGAGACCTATTCCCAGACAGCCCCCCCCCACACACACACACAGACATAATACCAGACAGCTTACTCAATAGAAGCAGCAATGCAGTGGGTACCCCAGCCATTAATTCTAACGATACACCTTTGCACCCGTCCAGCTTACAGTGTGGGTTGGGACACCTCCTCCTCGCCTCTCAGTTTTTCCTCTAGTATAAGGCCTAGTTGTTTCTCCAGGCTGGTCAAAAGAAAGGGCTGTCGATTTCCTGGACGGTTGAAATGGTCCTGAGGACATTAATATATGCCTTCGTTGGTTACCAAAAAAACAAATGGCACAGCACTGGGCTCAAACTCACAAGGCTCAGAGCCAGAGAGCACTGTATTAGACCACAGGACCACGGCAGTTCATCATTCTCTAGCAAGCAGGGAGAGTACTTGATGATACTTAAAAAGAGGATTTTCACCCTGTCTCTGCCACGACATATAGTCATTACGATATTAACAACGTCACGTTTATATCATAAACAATCACAATTATCCAAACCACAAGCTACAACTAGCACATTTTCATTTCACTGGTAGAGTCAGGAAGTTTTGACTCCCTGTGTATTCGTCTGGTAGTCATAGCGAATGCTGATACCGCCAGCTAGTTAGAGGAGTTGTACCCACAAAACAAATAATGGCGACCAACACACAGTAATCTCATACATTCTGTAGTCAAGATTGTTTTGAAAATGTTTGTTTTTCACTAATGTTTGTCATCATGCCCGTGTGGTGTTCTGTGCCTGGCTATGCTAATTACAAACATGTGAAAATGTGTTACCTTTCACCGTTCTACCTACAAGAAATTCAAGTGATTTGTTACCATCAATTTCTTTACTTCACAACAAAATGGAAAATTCGCAATTAGAGGTAACCTAATGTTAGCTAGCTAGCTAACGTTACAGTCCTGTATTGAACTCTAAAAGACATCAACTAAATCATATCGCTATCTTTTGGTATACACACGGTCAATCAATTTAGCTTATACCATGGTAGTCACTGCTAGACTGGTAGCTACCTTCAGCAGAGTAAACATGTCACGGCTGTTTAAAGGATCGGACCAAGGCGCAGCGTGTTTGTAGTTCCCCATCTTTATTAATCCGTGAAACGTAATGCAATTGTCACGTCCTGACCAGTAAAGGGGTTATTTGTTATATTAGTTTGGTCAGGACGTGGCAGGGGGTATTTGGTTAGTGTTTCGGGGTTTGTTGGGCTATGTGTTTTATAGAGGGGTGTTTGTTTAAAGTGTTCCGGTTAATGGTTAATGTTCTATGTTAGTATATTTCTATGTTCTAGTCTAGTCTTTCTAGTTCTATGTTTAGTTTATTGATTTGGCCTTCAATTGGAGGCAGCTGTTCCTCGTTGCCTCTGATTGAAGTTCCTATGTATAGGGGTGTTTTGGTAATGGGAATTGTGGGTAGTTGTCTCCTGTTTAGTGTCTATGCACCTGATAGGACTGTTAGTGTCGTTCGTTGTGTTTTGTATACGTGTTTTGTTTGTTTTTCCTTCTTTTCACAATTAAAGAAGATGAGTATACATTTTCCCGCTGCACCTTGGTCAAATCATTACGACACCCATTACAGCAATACACCAAATACTTGAAATAACAAAACATCAAACCGTGATGCAGAGAGAAAACACACTACTCAAAATAACAACCCACAAAACCAAATGGCAAAACCCCCTACATAAATATGATCTCTAATTAGAGACAACGAGAACCGGCTGATTCTAATTGGAGATCATCCCAACAACCCCAATATAGAAATAGAAACCTAGAAAAACAACATAGAAACAGAAAACAAGAAAACCACCCAAAAACACCCCGTCACGCCCTGACCACTCTACTATAGAAAATGGCATCTTACAAGGGTCAGGACGTGACAAAACATGCTTGACTGTTCGTTTGTTCGATCTTTGACTGACGTTAGCAAACGTAAGCTAGCTAATATTACTCTTATTTGGTATCTCAATTTGGTAGCCATATATTCTGGAAAACACTAAAAATAGAATTGTCAATATAGCTAACTCACTCTCTGTTTGTGTGTTGGTAGTAATGATGAATGTATATAAATCATCTATGGTTGTTTAGTTAGTTAACCAGCCAGTCTCAGCTGGCATGCAATCTTGCTGCCAATTTAGTGACACTAGTTTGCTAAAAACAAGCTGACTATATTGAAATGTCCATGTTAGGTATGCTTAGCTAGCCAGTCAAATAGAGATCAATACAATTAGTGGGGAGGTTAAATGGTGTATTGTGATGTGTTTTGTTGTAGGTGGTACAGAATCTGCTTCCAACACCTAGCTCTGCACAAGGTGAAGGTAAGTTGGCCAAAATATTTACAAGCTGACGGCTAAGATAGCTCCAATTACAGTAAGCACGGTATAAAGATGAATTGGGTAGTGTTTGTATGGTTTGTGTTATGAGGTTACAGGTGGTTAGAGGTAGCCTGAGGATTACAGAGTACCTTCCAGACCATGTAATCAATTTAGTCTACCCCTCTTCTCTTTTTACCTTTTCTCTTTGTAAAACTCTGGTGTCATTCCACAGTGCCCTGCTGAAAAGTACCCCAAAGCGGGGGTCATTTTGGTTACACAGGCACGAGGGAGCAGACACACCTTGTGGTTATGAAGCACTACAAGATTGTGGGACAGAAACCAGCAAGGGACACTGAAAGGTATAACATCGAGACTACAACAGTAATAATACAACATTCTTCTCTCTGCAGATTCTCAAAACACATTCCCCGGCGAAGGGCTTCTATTGACAAGAATGATCTGTCAAAGTCAGTGGGCTGGGGGAGGTTTAAAGACAGTACTTTAAGATGAAGAAGGTTTTTTGGGGTTGTGCAGGGTTGTGCTTAGACAGTCAATGTATTGTTGTGTTGGTGACATTTCTCCTCAATCTCCCATACTCAACAATTCATACTGTGTAAGAACTACCTTCCTAAGACTTTTCACACCTGCTTTAGCCCCCCCCCCCCACACACACACACAGCCAAATACTTGTTTTGCTAGCTACCTAGTTAGCTAAATTAGCAAACTGAAAACATTTTTGATTTCCCCACCGCTGTAACACAGTAGTTTGTTAGTCAGTAATACACAATATGGGTTTTAGTAGATACACTAAAGTTAGCTAGGTGGCTTGCAGGAAAAATAACTTGGCTACGGACCGTATTTGTAAACTACCCTCTCGGTGCTTGCATCGGCAGGAGCTGAGCTTCTAACATTAACTAAATCCAACTCTTTGTTTGAAACTCTCTTCGCTATATATTCCGGTGGAAACATGTTTGGTTGAATGTCACCATGTAGCTAATAGATGCTCCATCGTCAAAATTCGTGTTGATGACAGGAATCACTTGAATCCTTTGCATCTGGTCAGTTCTTTCTGTTTTGCCCAAAGGATTGTTGTTAGTGTCCGGCTCCTTTTCAAAAAACGTCCAATGGCCCTATTGAACAAGGACAACCATATCTACACCCACAAAAAAAAACATATAGTGCAATCAGTATAACATAGAGGCTTCGTGAAATACCACAATGCACTGAAAGATCTGCCTTCCTCCTAAGGGAATTTATGTTTGAAACATCTCACTGTCCTAAAAATGCCTCAGACCTGATGAAAACAGGCCACATTCCCCCGGGGTGACATTATTGTTTTGTTTTAAGCCTTCCCCAAACCATAGCCCTAACCTTAATCACTCGGAATGAATACCTAAACTTAACCCTTTGAGTTGTTTACGATTTAACCCTTTAACCACTCGGGATTAACCCTGTAAGGGACCGGTATTGAATTCTACTATGTGTAACTTCAGTGTACAACCCCTGCTCTCTCTGTCTCTCTCTCTGTCTCTCTCTCTGTCTCTCTCTCTGTCTCTCTCTCTGTCTCTCTCTCTGTCTCTCTCTCTGTCTCTCTCTCTGTCTCTCTCTCTGTCTCTCTCTCTGTCTCTCTCTCTGTCTCTCTCTCTGTCTCTCTCTCTGTCTCTCTCTCTGTCTCTCATTCTCCTCACTGAGCCCGGCTGGGTGGGCATATCGCTTTTACCTTTCCATTGGCGGTTTGATCAGTCCCTCTTTGTGCTTGGCATTATCAGAACATGGTCGTGTAGAGTATCTGGCGAATCAAATAGCACTTGTAGTGATGGCATGAAATTGCGCATTTGTTGGGAATGGCCTGGTTGTTTCTGCACTTTGAGTGATTGTTGGGTTATCATTTTTCATACCCACCCTAATTACCTTCTAAATCACATCCATCAATTTATAGCTTCTTAATGCCTGTTTCTGCAGTGTGGTTGAGTTTCAGTTTACTTCAGGCAGAGTTTTGTATT
Source organism: Salmo trutta (assembly GCF_901001165.1). NCBI lineage: Eukaryota > Metazoa > Chordata > Actinopteri > Salmoniformes > Salmonidae > Salmo > Salmo trutta. The sequence goes on along the minus strand of NC_042957.1, from coordinate 5,880,312 downwards.
TTCTTAGAGAACTTGTCACTGTCGTGATAGTTTTCTCCTCAGCTGGCTGATTTATTAAAAGACAATTAATTTGTTCTATGATTAGGAAGCAGACTTAATGACTCCATCATCATTAGCCTGCCTGTGATTACGGTCTGATTGTCTTCTCTGGAGTCACATTAGGACATGAAAGACTGGAGGAGTAGATGGAAGGATATATCTCATGGAGTCGTTGTCTTGTCTGTGTAATTACACAGCGTTCCTCATTTATGATTTCTGAAGAGCCTGCAGCATGCGCCAGGTTTTTCTACCAAACCAGCCCAATACTGGAGCACCTGATTCAACTAATTAGGGTTTTAATTGATTACTTGATAAGATAAATCAGATGCGTGCTTGTGCTGGCCTGCGACTAAAACCTGCCTGCACACACTACCACACTCCACGTGTTGTTCTCCCAGCATTCTCCTCTCCAGGTCTGAGTGAATTACACTGTTATCATACAACAGTAGTGAGTGTGATCAGATAAAAAGAGACAGTTGTGTATGCAGTGTCTGTCTGTCTGTCTGTCTGTCTGTCTGTCTGTCTGTCTGTCTGTCTGTCTGTCTGTCTGTCTGTCTGTCTGTCTGTCTGTCTGTCTGTCTGTCTGTCTGTCTGTCTGTGACTCGGGGAGAGAGACTGGAACTGGGGGACAAGGGGAGAGAGGCTGGAACAGTGTGGAGGGACACACCTTCAGGTAACGGAGAGTAGAGAGAGGAGTAAGAGAGGAGGAGTAAGAGAGTGAGAAAAAAGAAGAGGGATTGAGAAGATGGCAGATGAAAACAGATGGCAGGTAAAAGCAGATGGCAGATGAAAACAGATGGCAGATGAAAACAGATGGCAGATGAAAACAGATGGCAGATGAAAACAGATGGCAGATGAAAACAGATGGCAGCTGAAAACAGATGGCAGATGAAAACAGATGGCAGATAAAAACAGATGGCAGATGAAAACAGATGGCAGATGAAAACAGATGGCAGATGAAAACAGATGGCAGATGAAAACAGATGGCAGCTGAAAACAGATGGCAGATGAAAACAGATGGCAGATAAAAACAGATGGCAGATGAAAACAGATGGCAGATGAAAACAGATGGCAGATGAAAACAGATGGCAGATGAAAACAGATGGCAGATGAAAACAGATGGCAGATGAAAACAGATGGCAGATGAAAACAGATGGCAGATAAAAACAGATGGCAGATGAAAACAAAATTCTTCCATAGTCACCGTTATACCAAATTTTTAACTAACCTGTTCTTGACGGTACTTTCTTAATTCTCAATTCGGAAGAAAAGTGTATCGTGTAAATATATGTGTTCAGTTGCAGGTGGATCTCCAAAAACCAGAGAATATTCAGAAAGATAGTAAAATACAAGTTTTTAATCAGAAATATAGTAAAATCCACGTTTTGTATCAGAAAGATAGTAAAATCCACATTTTGTATGAGAAAGATAGTAAAATCCAAGTTTTTTAAATCAGAAAGATAGTAAAATCCATTTTTTTTATCAGAAAGATAGTAAAATCCACGTTTTGTATCAGAAAGATAGTAAAATCCAAGTTTTTTAATCAAAAAGATACAAAATGTGGATTTTACTATCTTTCTGATTAAAAAACTTGGATTTTACTATCTTTCTGATACAAAATGTGGATTTTACTATCAGAAAGATAGTAAAATCCAAGTTTGTTATCAGTTGCCGCCAAATCAATAAAGACCAGTTAGTAATGACGTCTTTTTGCAGGCACTAACTCCGCCCTGGTTCATCGGACTGTCTTTTTGTAGGCACTAACTCCGCCCTGGTTCATCGGACTATGTCTTTTTGTAGGCACTAACTCCACCCCGGTTCATCGGACTATGTCTTTTTGTAGGCACTAACTCCGCCCTGGTTCATTGGACTATGTCTTTTTGTAGGCACTAACTCCGCCCTGGATCATTGGACTATGTCTTTTTGTAGGCACTAACTCCACCCTGGTTCATTGGACTATGTCTTTTTGTAGGCACTAACTCCGCCCTGGTTCATTGGACTATGTCTTTTTGTAGGCACTAACTCCACCCTGGTTCATTGGACTATGTCTTTTTGTAGGCACTAACTCCACCCTGGTTCATCGGACCTTTCCTTATGGGAAAATAAGGTCTGTGGTAAATACAGGCTCAATGTCACGGTTGTCGTCGGTGAAGGAGGACCAAGGCGCAGCGGGATTGTGGACACTCCTGTTTATTACTGATAAAAACATGTAAGGTATCCACTTGAGAAAAACAAAACAACAAACAATACTCACAACAGCAACAGTGTGGCAGGCTCAAACAAACGCAGTGCACACAACAATTCCCCACAACCCCAAAGACAAACACACACACCTATATAGGACTTCCAATCAAAGGCAACTATACACACCTGCCTTCAATTGGAAGTCCCAATCATCCACCCAACATTTAACAAACACAAACCCCCTGCCACATCCTGACCTAGACAAAGCAATACGCCCTCTGCTGGTCAGGACGTGACAGTACCCCCCCCCCTCAAGGTGCAGACTCCAGGATGCACCTAAAAAGAAAAACACAAGAAAAACACAAGAAAATCCCCAATACCCCAACAAAAACCAACAAACAATAACCCCTAAACCATAAGGGAGGGAAGGGAGGGTGGCTGCCGTCACCGACGGCACTGTGCTACACCCTCCCTCCCCAACCCACCTATCCTGGAGGTGGCTCCGGTTCTGGCCGTTCCAGGCAGTCGGGCCACTCTGGCAGTTCGGGGCAGTCGGGGCAGTCTGGCAGCTCGGGGCAGTCTGGCAACTCGGGACAGTCTGGGCAGTCTGGCAACTCGGGACAGTCTGGGCAGTCTGGAAACTCGGGACAGTCTGGGCAGTCTGGAAACTCGGGACAGTCTGGGCAGTCTGGCAACTCGGGACAGTCTGGGCAGTCTGGCAACTCGGGACAGTCTGGGCAGTCTGGCAACTCCGGCAGTTCAGGGCAGTCTGGCCACTCCGGCAGTTCAGGGTAGTCTGGCCACTCCGGCAGTTCAGGGCAGTCTGGCCACTCCGGCAGTTCAGGGCAGTCTGGCCACTCCGGCAGTCCAGGGCAGTCTGGCCACTCCGGCAGTTCAGGGCAGTCTGGCCACTCCGGCAGTTCAGCGCAGTCTGGCCACTCCGGCAGTTCAGCGCAGTCTGGCCACTCCGGCAGTTCAGCGCAGTCTGGCCACTCCGGCAGTTCAGCGCAGTCTGTCCACTCCGGCAGTTCAGCGCAGTCTGGCCACTCCGGCAGTTCAGGGCAGTCTGGCCACTCCGGCAGTTCAGCGCAGTCTGGCCACTCCGGCAGTTCAGCGCAGTCTGGCCACTCCGGCAGTTCAGCGCAGTCTGGCCACTCCGGCAGTTCAGCGCAGTCTGGCCACTCCGGCAGTTCAGCGCAGTCTGACCTCTCTGGCGACTGTTGACTGGCGGGCAGCTCTGATGACTGTTGACTGGCGGGCAGCTCTGACGACTGTTGACTGGCGGGCAGCTCTGACGACTGTTGACTGGCGGGCAGCTCTGACGACTGTTGACTGGCGGGCAGCTCTGACGACTGTTGACTGGCTGGCAGCTCTGGTGATGGTTGACTGGCGGGCAGCTCTGGCGACTGTTGACTGGTGGGCAGCTCCTGCCCCGTCACACAGCCCTTGTGCCCCCCCCTAAAAAATTCTTGGGGGTGCCTCTCGGTCTCCCAGTCCTTGCCTGCCTTCTTCCGCTGCTTGGTCCTGTGTTGGTGGGGAATTCTGTCACGGTTGTCGTCGGTGAAGGAGGACCAAGGCGCAGCGGGATTGTGGACACTCATGGTTATTACTGATAAAAACATGTAAGGTATCCACTTGAGAAAAACAAAACAACAAACAATACTCACAACAGCAACAGTGTGGCAGGCTCAAACAAACGCAGTGCACACAACAATTCCCCACAACCCCAAAGACAAACACACACACCTATATAGGACTTCCAATCAAAGGCAACTATACACACCTGCCTTCAATTGGAAGTCCCAATCATCCACCCAACATTTAACAAACACAAACCCCCTGCCACATCCTGACCTAGACAAAGCAATACGCCCTCTGCTGGTCAGGACGTGACAGTACCCCCCCCTCAAGGTGCAGACTCCAGGATGCACCTAAAAAGAAAAACACAAGAAAAACACAAGAAAATCCCCAATACCCCAACAAAAACCAACAAACAATAACCCCTAAACCATAAGGGAGGGAAGGGAGGGTGGCTGCCGTCACCGACGGCACTGTGCTACACCCTCCCTCCCCAACCCACCTATCCTGGAGGTGGCTCCGGTTCTGGCCGTTCCAGGCAGTCGGGCCACTCTGGCAGTTCGGGGCAGTCGGGGCAGTCTGGCAGCTCGGGGCAGTCTGGCAACTCGGGACAGTCTGGGCAGTCTGGCAACTCGGGACAGTCTGGGCAGTCTGGAAACTCGGGACAGTCTGGGCAGTCTGGCAACTCGGGACAGTCTGGGCAGTCTGGCAACTCGGGACAGTCTGGGCAGTCTGGCAACTCGGGACAGTCTGGCAACTCGGGACAGTCTGGGCAGTCTGGCAACTTGGGACAGTCTGGGCAGTCTGGCAACTCGGGACAGTCTGGGCAGTCTGGCCACTCCGGCAGTTCAGGGCAGTCTGGCCACTCCGGCAGTTCAGGGCAGTCTGGCCACTCCGGCAGTTCAGGGCAGTCTGGCCACTCCGGCAGTTCAGGGCAGTCTGGCCACTCCGGCAGTTCAGCGCAGTCTGGCCACTCCGGCAGTTCAGGGCAGTCTGGCCACTCCGGCAGTTCAGGGCAGTCTGGCCACTCCGGCAGTTCAGCGCAGTCTGGCCACTCCGGCAGTTCAGCGCAGTCTGGCCACTCCGGCAGTTCAGCGCAGTCTGGCCACTCCGGCAGTTCAGCGCAGTCTGGCCACTCCGGCAGTTCAGCGCAGTCTGGCCACTCCGGCAGTTCAGCGCAGTCTGGCAACTCCGGCAGTTCAGCGCAGTCTGGCCACTCCGGCAGTTCAGCGCAGTCTGGCCACTCCGGCAGTTCAGCGCAGTCTGGCCACTCCGGCAGTTCAGCGCAGTCTGGCCACTCCGGCAGTTCAGCGCAGTCTGACCTCTCTGGCGACTGTTGACTGGCGGGCAGCTCTGACGACTGTTGACTGGCGTGCAGCTCTGACGACTGTTGACTGGCGGGCAGCTCTGACGACTGTTGACTGGCGGGCAGCTCTGACGACTGTTGACTGGCGGGCAGCTCTGACGACTGTTGACTGGCGGGCAGCTCTGGTGATGGTTGACTGGCGGGCAGCTCTGGCGACTGTTGACTGGTGGGCAGCTCCTGCCCCGTCACACAGCCCTTCTGCCCCCCCCTAAAAAATTCTTGGGGGTGCCTCTCGGTCTCCCAGTCCTTGCCTGCCTTCTTCCGCTGCTTGGTCCTGTGTTGGTGGGGAATTCTGTCACGGTTGTCGTCGGTGAAGGAGGACCAAGGCGCAGCGGGATTGTGGACACTCATGGTTATTACTGATAAAAACATGTAAGGTATCCACTTGAGAAAAACAAAACAACAAACAATACTCACAACAGCAACAGTGTGGCAGGCTCAAACAAACGCAGTGCACACAACAATTCCCCACAACCCCAAAGACAAACACACACACCTATATAGGACTTCCAATCAAAGGCAACTATACACACCTGCCTTCAATTGGAAGTCCCAATCATCCACCCAACATTTAACAAACACAAACCCCCTGCCACATCCTGACCTAGACAAAGCAATACGCCCTCTGCTGGTCAGGACGTGACACTCAAAAGATTTTAGAAGCTTTGTTCTATGAGAATCTTCCTCAGCTAACGTCACTTTTTGTGAATTTTGAAGAATTTACAGTATGTCATTAAAATAAGCGTGTAAAGGTTTCATCGTTCATAAAGGTCTGACTGATGTTATCTTACAGAACTAAAACGTACAAGATCCCATAATCCTTATCTCAGACCTTATTTTCAGCGTTTATTCCAAAACCATATTCTTTTCCCATTCATTTTGCTCGTAGGAATGACTGAATGAACCAGAGGTAATTCGTTTTCATTTTTTAGGACAACAAGCTGGCGAGCTCTATGGCAATATTAAACAGACAAGAAAGAGGTAGAAATGGGGCTGTTTGGAAAGGGATGATATAAACGTTGTCCAGTTGTCTTTACAGGCAACATACCGTGAATCTAATGTGAAAGACGATACATTTTTCTCCCAAAACGAGAACGAATAAAGTATTGTCAAGAACATGTTCGTTTGAAATATTGCTTCTGACACTATACTAGCCAAGGTATAACGATTCTATTAAAGAATTCGCATATCGCCGTGTTAATGTATAGCTAGAGAAGACAATGTTAGAGGGAAAAGGAGGGGAGGAGAAGACAATGTTAGGGAGAGAGGGGAGAAGATGACAGTATTAGAGAGAGAGAGAGAGAGAGAGAGAGAGAGAGAGAGAGAGGGGAGAAGATGACAGTATTAGACAGAAAGAGAGGGGAGGAGATGACAGTATTAGAGACAGAAAGATAGGGGAGGAGATGACTGCATTAGAGAGAGAGAGAGGGGAGGAGATGACAGTATTAGAGAGAGGGGAGGAGATGACAGTATTAGAGAGAGAGAGAGAGGAGGAGATGACTGCATTAGAGAGAGAGAGAGGGGAGGAGATGACAGTATTAGAGAGAAAGAGAGGGGAGGAGATGACAGTATTAGAGAGAAAGAGAGGGGAGGAGATGGCAGTATTAGAGAGAGAGAGAGAGAGGGGAGGAGATAGTATTAGACAAAAAGGGGAGGAAATGACACTACTAGTGAGCGAGAAATGGGAGGAGATGACAGTTTTGGAGAAAGAGAGAGGAGGAGATGACAGTATTAGAGAGAGAGAGAGAGAGAGAGACAGGGGAGAAGATGACAGTATTACTGAGAAAGAGAGGTAAGGAGATGACAGTATTACAGAGAAAGAGAATGGAGGAGATGACAGTATTAGAGAGAAAGAGAGGGGAGGAGATGACAGTATTAGAGAGAGAGAGAGGGGAGGAGATGACAGTATTAGAGAGAAAGAAAGGGAAGGAGATGACAGTATTAGAGAGAAAGAGAGGGGAGGAGATGACAGTATTAGACAGAAAGAGAGGGAAGGAGATGACAGTATTAGAGAGAAAGAAAGGGGGAGGAGATGACAGTATTAGACAGAAAGAGAGGGGAGGAGATGACAGTATTAGAGAGAAAGAAAGGGGAGGAGATGACAGTATTAGACAGAAAGAGAGGGAAGGAGATGACAGTATTAGAGAGAAAGAAAGGGGGAGGAGATGACAGTATTAGAGAGAGAGAGGGGAGGAGATGACAGTATTAGAGAGAAAGAGAGGGGAGGAGATGACAGTATTAGAGAGAAAGAAAGGGGAGGAGATGACAGTATTAGACAGAAAGAGAGGGAAGGAGATGACAGTATTAGAGAGAAAGAGAGGGGAGGAGATGACAGTATTAGACAGAAAGAGAGGGGAGGAGATGACAGTATTAGAGAGAAAGAAAGGGGAGGAGATGACAGTATTAGAGAGAGAGAGAGGGGAGGAGATGACAGTATTAGAGAGAAAGAGAGGGGAGGAGATGACAGTATTAGAGAGAAAGAAAGGGGAGGAGATGACAGTATTAGAGAGAAAGAGAGGGAAGGAGATGACAGTATTAGAGAGAAAGAGAGGGGAGGAGATGACAGTATTAGAGAGAGAGAGAGAGGGGAGGAGATGACAGTATTAGAGAGAGAGAGAGAGAGAGAGAGATGACAGTATTAAAGAGAGAGAGAGGGGGGAGGAGATGACATTATTAAAGAGAGAGAGGGGAGGAGATGACAGTATTAGAGAGAGAGAGAGGGGAGGAGATGACTGTATTAGAGAGAGAGAGGGGAGGAGATGACTGTATTAGAGAGAGAGAGAGGGATGAGATGACAGTATTAGAGAGAGAGAGAGGATGAGATGACAGTATTAGAGAGAAAGAAAGGGGAGGAGATGACAGTATTAGACAGAAAGAGAGGGAAGGAGATGACAGTATTAGAGAGAAAGAGAGGGGAGGAGATGACAGTATTAGACAGAAAGAGAGGGGAGGAGATGACAGTATTAGAGAGAAAGAAAGGGGAGGAGATGACAGTATTAGAGAGAGAGAGAGGGGAGGAGATGACAGTATTAGAGAGAAAGAGAGGGGAGGAGATGATAGTATTAGAGAGAAAGAAAGGGGAGGAGATGACAGTATTAGAGAGAAAGAGAGGGGAGGAGATGACAGTATTAGAGAGAGAGAGAGAGGGGAGGAGATGACAGTATTAGAGAGAGAGAGAGAGAGAGAGAGAGATGACAGTATTAAAGAGAGAGAGAGGGGGGAGGAGATGACATTATTAAAGAGAGAGAGGGGAGGAGATGACAGTATTAGAGAGAGAGAGAGGGGAGGAGATGACTGTATTAGAGAGAGAGAGGGGAGGAGATGACTGTATTAGAGAGAGAGAGAGGGATGAGATGACAGTATTAGAGAGAGAGAGAGGATGAGATGACAGTATTAGATAGAAAGAAAGGGGATGAGATGACAGTATTAGAGAGAAAGAAAGGGGATGAGATGACAGTATTAGAGAGAGAGATAGGGGAGGAGATGACTGTATTAGAGAGAGAGAGGGGAGGAGATGACATTTTGAGGACCGCTAAGCTAGTGATTTGCTGCCAGCCGGCTGACTCCTTTGTTGTCTCTCTGTCCCCTATTTACCAGTCAATTACGGGTCACATCTGCCTGTGACAGTCCCATCCAATGGCAAACCAGCATCATTCACCACACACCCACACAGACACAACTCTCTCTCTCAATTTCAATTTCAATTTAAGGGGCATTATTGGCATGGGAAACAGATGTTAACATCTCTCTCTCTCTGAAGGCTATTGTTGACAACGCCAGGGCCACACCAGGTTTACGACACTAGACACTGACAAATCAATCAACACTCTTAGAAAAAACGGTTCCAATACGTAGAACCCTTTTTGGTTCCATCTAGAACCCTCTGTGGTAAGGGTTCTGCATGGAACCACAAAGAGTTTCTACCTGGAACCAAAAAGTGTTCTATGACCCTTTCCTTCAGTGAAATGACCTAGTGCCCTCATAGGTGGAATGTTATTAAGTCAGAATTTCATAATTAATAAACATTACTTTAAAAAACTGCTGAAAACATGGTGTTTCTATGTCTAACAGTTTTGTTATATTTCAGGGTTCTGAAATATTGGGATGCAAACTCATAATTCAATTAATTTCAACTCTATATCTGACATGAGACAGGTTCCTTATTTTTTTAAAGCCCATAACCATGTGTGTGAGGTGTATGCTTTTGTTTTAAAGTAAATGTGTTTTTAAGTCTACGAAGAAATAGTCTGTTTGACTGATTTAGCCCACTGCAGTAAATTTAAGGGTTCTTCTATGGGGAACGCCGAAGAACCCATTTATGTTTTAGATGGCACCTTTTTCTTCTAGGAGTGTAAGCCTATTCTCTTCCAGCGATAGTAGAGATGAGGGATGGCTCAGTGTCTTTGTAAATAATACCCTTCCGACTGTTTTAGAAACAGGACAATAGTGTGGATTATGATACAGAAGGCTTTGATAGTAGTCTGGATGATTGCACTTGTTGAAAGAGCTGGATTGAAATAAGTGAATGTGGCTCTTTGATGAGAGACAATGATGGAAGGGGACAATCATTCAACTCAGATGGAGTTTGACAGGGGACCTTCTGAATAAAGGAGCCCACCATGACAGTTATGACACAGCCCACCATGGCTGTTATGACTCAGCCCACCATGACGGTTATGACTCAGCCCACCATGACGGTTATGACTCAGCCCACCATAGCTCTTATGACTCAGCCCACCATGGCTGTTAGGACTCAGCCCACCATGACTATTATGACTCAGCCCACCATGACTGTTATGACTCAGCCAGCACACCATGGCTGTTATGACTCAGCCCACCATGGCTGTTACGACTCAGCACACCATGGCTGTTATGACTCAGCCAGCACACCATGGCTGTTAGGACTCAGCCCACCATGACTGTTATGACTCAGCCCACCATGACCGTTATGACTCAGCCTACCAGGACCGTTATGGCTCAGCCCACCATGACTGTTATGACTCAGCCTACCATGACGGTTATGACTCAGCCCACCATGACTGTTATGGCTCAGCCCACCATGACTGTTATGACTCAGCCCACCATGACTGTTATGGCTCAGCCCACCATGACTGTTATGACTCAGCCCACCATGACTTATGGCTCAGCCCACCATGACTGTTATGACTCAGCCCACCATGACTGTTATGACTCAGCCCACCATGACTGTTATGACTCAGCCAGCCCACCATGACTGTTATGACTCAGCCCACCATGACTGTTATGACTCAGCCAGCCCACCATGACTGTTATGACTCAGCCCACCATGACTTATGACTCAGCCCACCATGACTGTTATGACTCAGCCAGCCCACCATGACTGTTATGACTCAGCCAGCCCACCATGACTGTTATGACTCAGCCCACCATGACTGTTATGACTCAGTCCACCATGACTGTTATGACTCAGCACACCACAACTGTTATGACTCAGCACACCACAACTGTTACGACTCAGCCCACCATGACTGTTATGACTCAGTCCACCATGACTGTTACGACTCAGCCCACCATGACTTATGGCTCAGCCCACCATGACTTATGGCTCAGCCCACCATGACGATTATGACTCAGTCCACCATGACTGTTACGACTCAGCCCACCATGACTGTTATGACTCAGTCCACCATGACTGTTACGACTCAGCCCACCATGACTTATGACTCAGCCCACCATGACTGTTAGGACTCAGCCCACCATGACTTATGGCTCAGCCCACCATGACTGTTATGACTCAGCCCACCATGACTGTTATGACTCAGCCCACCATGACTGTTATGACTCAGCCAGCCCACCATGACTGTTATGACTCAGCCCACCATGACTGTTATGACACAGCCCACCATGGTTGTTATAACTCAGCTCACCATGACTCTTATGACTCAGTCAGCCCACCATGGCTGTTATGACTGAGTCAGCCCACCATGACTGTTATGACTCATTCAGCCCACCATGGCTGTTATGACTGAGTCAGCCCACCATGACTGTTATGACTCAGTCAGTCCACCATGACTTTTGTGGCTTAGCCAGCCCACCATGACTGTTGTGGCTCAGCCCACCATGGCTGTCGTGGCTCAGCCCACCATGACTGTCGTGGCTCAGCCCACCATGACTGTCGTGACTCAGCCCACCATGACTGTTGTGGCTCAGCCCACCATGACTGTCGTGACTCAGCCCACCATGGCTGTCGTGGCTCAGCCCAACATGGCTGTCGTGACTCAGCCCACCATGACTGTCTTGGCTCAGCCCACCATGGCTGTCGTGGCTCAGCCCACCATGACTGTCTTGGCTCAGCCCACCATGACTGTTGTGACTCAGTCAGCCCACCATGACTGTCTTGGCTCAGCCCACTATGACTGTCATGACTCAGCCCACCATGACTGTCGTGACTCAGCCCACCATGACTGTCGTGACTCAGCCCACCATGACTGTCGTGGCTCAGCCCACAATGACTGTCGTGACTCAGCCCACCATCACTGTTATGACTTGGTGTGTTACCAACTCTTTTGATTATTGCAAGGTTATTATAGTAATCTAAGACTGAAACTAAAATAATTAACAAACCTTTTTGAGAAACTAAAACTTCTGTGAAACTATTATCTTTGACTCCGAAACTACCAAAAATAAAATCATTAATATATTCAGTTGAAGTTTTTTCGGGGGGGGGATAGATTGGGGTTTTCTAGCTTTTTTCCTCAATGAGATTTTCAAGCTTCTGAATCTGGTGGGTCACATTGAGACTTTATCATTTAAAGGTAGACTCAGCGAGATGACGTTGCCATGAGCGGCACCGCAAGATATTGGGAATGTTTGAGTCGTAAGGCCAAAGCAAACCAACTGTAGACGAAAGTCGAGGAGTGAAGTCGCGATAGTTGCATCTGTGACAGCTGAAAGTTTGGACACTAATGTGGTTTTCCAACAGCAAGGCTCAGATCAACATGACAGTGTTGCCAGTGTTTATATATATAAAAAAAGGTATAATGTTGAAATAAACATATATCGAACACATCTATGACACACTCACAAACTGAAATCTTAATAAATTATTATGTGTACACATTATACAATAAACTAGTGAGAGAGAGCCTAAAACATCACATTCATTTGTATATATCCACTGTACACATAAATCCCAGATAATAGGCTCCTGTTTCAGTCACGTCTTTGGTCACGTTTGCTTGGGTCAAACAAAAACAGCATAATGATTGGTTGCCCATAGAGCCTCCCACTACGCAGGCGATGGCTGCAGGATAAAGATGGTGAAGAACAACTGCAGAAACTTGCTGTCGACTGCAGTCAAAACTTCATGACCTTTGATCACATGATTTTTGTAAAGTTCTGCAAGTCGGACAATTTTTATCCCTAGAATGCAACACACTTTGAAAGACGACTTAACAAAAGTGATCTGCTCGAATGCGCCCATTGAGATGAGCAGATGCAATACTTTACTCTAACACAGAGGACACAGAGTATTTTCACTGCTACAACGTGGTAGCTATGGGACCAATACAGCAGAGTTTACCCGGCGCTTCGATGCTCCTGGTTGTTACGGAAATTGACCCACCACCACTGTTTACTTCGTGCATTTACAGTACAAGTCAACAGTTTGGACTGTCATTTCTCTTTGGTTATTTGAGCTGTTCTTGCCATAATATGGACTTAGTCTTTTACCACATAGGGCTATCTTCTGTATACCCCCCTACCTTGTCACAACACAACTGATTGGCTCAAATGCATTAAGAAGGAAAGAAATTCCACAAATTAACTTTTAACAAGGCATACCTGTTAATTGAAATGCATTCCAGGTGACTACCTCATGAAGCTGGTTGAGAGAATGCCAAGAGTGTGCAAAGCTGTCATCAAGGCAAAGGGTGGCTACTTTGAACAATCTCAAATATAAAATATACTTTGATTTGTTTAACTCTTGTTTGGTTACTACATGATTCCATATGTGTTATTTCATAGTTTTGATGTCTTCACTATTATTCTACAATGTTGAATGAGTACGTGTCCAAACTTTTGACTGGTACTTAACGTAATCTCGTTGACCTAACCTAACCTTTGACCTGACCCAGCACCTTATACATTACTGCCCCACAGTGGCAGGAAGTGACATCCCCCAAAAAACACCAAACTACACAACACATAAATGGCTCCTCCTAAAAATAGGCTTCATTCTGTCACCCAACACTAAAATTAGCATATACCATACCAATGACCATAGAAGTTGGTAAGACAACACAAACAGATCTGGGACCAGGCTATACTCTCCCATGCAGGTATTATAACTCAACGTTTGCAAATACTGAGTTGTTTCCTAGTATCACACCAAGATGTTCACAGGTGGGACTTTTATTGAAAATCTAATGAGGTTATTCTCCTGCTGATCAATTTTTAACTGCAGTGTTACCATGGCAGCTGCTGCCAGCTGTCAGCTGATTGGCTATTCATAGAAAAACACACTTCCTGGGTCAAAGGTCACCATTGAGGGGAGAGGGAAATTATCTAATCGAATAGGCTGCAGCTAGCTGCAGTAACAAGACGTTACACAGGCATAACTCTCTCTCTCACACACACACACAAATGCACGCACTCAGTACAGTCGTGGCCAAAAGTTTTGAGAATGACACAAATATTCATTTTCACAAAGTCTGCTGCCTCAGTTTGTATGATGGCAATTTGCATATACTCCAGAATGTTATGAAGAGTGATCAGATGAATTGCAATTAATTGCAAAGTCCCTTTTTTGCCATGCAAATGAACTGAATCCCAGAAAAACATTTCCACTGCATTTCAGCCCTGCCACAAAAGGACCAGCTGACATCATGTCAGTGATTATCTCATTAACACAGGTGTGAGTGTTGACGAGGACAAGGCTGGAGATCACTCTGTCATGGTGATTGAGTTCGAATAACAGACTGGAAGCTTCAAAAGGAGGGTGGTGCTTGGAATCATTGTTCTTCCTCTGTCAACCATGGTTACCTGCAAGGAAACACATGCCGTCATCATTGCTTTGCACAAAAAGGGCTTCACAGGCAAGGATACTGCTGCCAGTAAGATTGCACCTATATCAACTATTTATCGGATCATCAAGAACTTCAAGGAGAGCAGTTCAATTGTTGTGAAGAAGGCTTCAGGGCACCCAAGAAAGTCCAGCAAGCACCAGGACCGTTTCCTAAAGTTGATTCAGCTGCGGGATCGGGGCACCACCAGTACAGCGCTTGCTCAGGAATGGCAGCAGGCAGGTGTGAGTGCATCTGCACGCACAGTGAGGCGAAGACTTTTGGAGGATGGCCTGATGTCAAGAAGGGCAGCAAAGAAACCACTTCTCTCCAGGAAAAACATCAGGGACAGACTGATATTCTGCAAAAGGTACAGGGATTGGACTGCTGAGGACTGGGGTAAAGTCATTTTCTCTGATGAATCCCCTTTCCGATTGTTTGGGGCATCTGGAAAAAGCTTGTCCGGAGAAGACAAGGTGAGCGCTACCATCAGTCCTGTGTCATGCCAACAGTAAAGCATCCTGAGACCATTCATGTGTGGGGTTGCTTCTCAGCCAAGGGAGTGGGCTCACTCACAATTTTGCATAAGAACAAAGCCATGAATGAAGAATGGTACCAACATATCCTCCGAGAGCAACTTCTCCCAACCATCCAGGAACAGTTTGGTGACGAACAATGCCTTTTCCAGCATGATGGAGCACCTTGCCATAAGGCAAAAGTGATAACTAAGTGGCTCGGGGAACAAAACATTGATATTTTGGGTCCATGGCCAGGAAACACCCCAGACCTTAATCCCATTGAGAATTTGTGGTCAATCCTCAAGAGGCGGGTGGACAAACAAAAACCCACAAATTCTGACAAACTCCAAGCATTGAGTAACCAAAAATGGGCTGCCATCTGTTAGGATGTGGCCCAGAAGTTAATTGACAGCATGCCAGGGCGGATTGCAGAGGTCTTGAAAAAGAAAGGTCGACACTGCAAATATTGACTCTTTGCATCAGCTTCATGTAATTGTCAATAAAAGCCTTTGACACTTATGAAATGCTTGTAATTATACTTCAGTATTCCATAGTAACATCTGACAAAAATATCTAAAGACACTGAAGCAGCAGACTTTGGGAAAATGTATATTTGTGTCATTCTCAAAACTTTTGGCCACGACTGTATATAACACAATCCTGAAGTACATACGCAGTGCAAACATGTTATAGAAACACTCATGATAGGCAATACCATATGGGATTCCTATGTAGCCACACATTCCTTTTATTGACTGAGATTTGAGAGGACAGAGTGGGGAGAGGGAGGTAGTGGTTATAGATTTCTCTCCGATTTGAGAGACCGACAGAGTCGGGAGAGAGATTTCTCTCTGTCTTTTGCGGTGTGGCTCAGGGCTTAGAGTTTTAATCAATCTCAACTGTAGATTAGATTTTACACAAGGCCACAATTCCTATATCCCATCCTATCATCGATAAAAACAATTTGATAAGGTTGATTGGCTGGTCTGTGCCCAGATAAATAAGAGCTTGGTGGGTTGTGCTGTGAAGTACAGAGAGCAGTATCTACGCTGCCAACACCTGTCCAATCAGACCCAAACACAACGAATATTAAATGTTTTACTCACACAGACAGACACACATAGAACACTAAACGTTTTCCATTAGCCTCTGTGTTGTTGAGGGCTTTCTGTCTGTGCTGGCAGTAAAACATGTGTAAGTGTATGCTGCAAGCCTTATCACAGTATTACTGACACAGATAACTTCAAGCTAATTAATCAGAGGGGAGGGATGGCAGCATGTTTAGTTCTCCTTCTCCCATTCGTTGTTGTCTTCCTCTTTCTACATTCTTTTGCTCTTTGCTCCTCTTCCTCTGTCTCTCTGAATCACTCTCCTCTCCCTCTGTCTCTCTGAATCACTCTCCTCTCCCTCTGTCTCTCTGAATCACTCTCCTCTCCCTCTGTCTCTCTCAATCACTCTCCTCTCCCTCTGTCTCTCTCTCTCTGTCTCTCTCTCTCCCTCTGTCTCTCTCTCTGTCTCTCTCTCTCCCTCTCCTCTCCCTCTGTCTCTCTCAATCACTCTCCTCTCCCTCTGTCTCTCTCTCTCTGTCTCTCTCTCTCCCTCTCCTCTCCCTCTGTCTCTCTGAATCACTCTCCTCTCCCTCTGTCTCTCTCAATCACTCTCCTCTCCCTCTGTCTCTCTCTCTCTGTCTCTCTCTCTCCCTCTGTCTCTCTCTCTCTGTCTCTCTCTCTCCCTCTCCTCTCCCTCTGTCTCTCTCAATCACTCTCCTCTCCCTCTGTCTCTCTCTCTCTGTCTCTCTCTCTCCCTCTCCTCTCCCTCTGTCTCTCTCAATCACTCTCATCTCCCTCTGTCTCTCTCTCTCTGTCTCTCTCTCTCCCTCTCCTCTCTCTCTGTTTCTCTCCACTCTCCTCTCTTTCTCTCTCTCTTTCCATCTCTCTCTCTTTCTCTCTCTCTCTGTCTCTCTCTCTCCCTCTCCTCTCTCTCTGTTTCTCTCCACTCTCCTCTCTTTCCATCTCTCTCTGTATCTGTCTCTCTCTCCATCCGTCTCCTCCCTTTCTCTCTTTCTGACATCCATCATGTTCTTGACATGAGCCTTTTAAAACAAACGATCAGAGCACAGAGAGATTAACTCAAATAAATCAACGATTAAGTCAGTGACTATTTTCCTTATAACTTGGTCTCCTTTTCTACATGTTTAATCATATATATTTTTTCCTTCACATTGCCATTGTTTTGTTAATGTTATACGGCCCAAAACCCCACAGGGATTTTTCCCAATATAGGCCTATTCCTTTTCATTTGAATGCATTAGAACTCGTATTCATTAAAAAATCCACTCTAATTATATATAATTGCTTTGATTCAATCATGAAGTTTAATTTATAAATGCCCTAGGATGCTCGTTAATGGAAATTGACTGAACTTTGTTTAACACTCGTGTTGAAGTCTGTGCATATAGATTTACACAAACACACACAGTGCCTTCAGATAGTTTTCAGATCCCTTGACTTTTTCCCACATTTTGTTACGTTACAGCCTTGTTCTAAAATGGATTAAATAAAATAAATTCCTAAGCAATCCACACTCAATACCCAATGATGACAAAGCTCATTTATAATAAAATGTTAAAAAAAAAACAGAAATACATTAGTTACATAAGTATTCAAACCCTTTGCTATGAGACTCGATATTGAGCTCAGGTGCATCCTGTTTCCATTGATCATAATTGAGAAGTGTCCAAGAACCCGATGATCACTCTTACAGAGCTCTAGAGTTCCTCTGTGGAGATGGGAGAACCTTCCAGAAGGACAACCATCTCTGCAACAATCCACCAATTAGGCCTTTATGATAGAGTGGCCAGACGGATGCCACTCCTCAGTAAAAGGCACATGACAGCCCTCTTGGAGTTTGGCAAAAGATTCTCAGATAAGATTCTTTGATCTGATGAAACCAATATTCAACTCTTTGGCCTGAATACCAGGCGTCACGTCTAGAGGAAACCTGGCACCATCCCTACAGTGAAGCATGGTGGTGGCAGCATTTTGCTGTGGGGGTATTTTTCAGCGGCAGGGACTGTGAGACTAGTCAGGATCGAGGCAAAGATGAACAGAGCAAAGTACAGAGAGATCCTTGATGAAAACCTGCTCCAGAGCGCTCAGGACCTCAGAGCGTGGTGAAGGTTCAACTCCCAACAGGGCGATGACCCTAAGCACACAGCCAAGACAACGCAGGAGTGGCTTCAAAACAAGTCTCTGAATGTCCTTCAGTGGCCCAAGAAGAGGCCGGACTTGAACCCGATTTAACATCTTTGGAAAGACCTAAAAACAGCTGTACAGCAACGCTCCTTATCAAACCTGACAGAGCTTGAGAGGATCTGAAGAGAAGAATGGGAGAAACTCCCCAAATACAGGTGAGCCAAGCTTGTAGTGTCATACCCAAGAAGACTCGAGGCTGTAAATTGCTGCCAAAGGTGCTTCAACAAAGTAGTTAGTAAAGGGTCTGAATACTTATGTAAAATGTGATATTTCAGGTTTTTGGGGGGAATAAATTAGCCACAATTTCTGAAAAAAACTGTTTTTGCTTTGTCATTATGGGGTAGATTGATGAGGGAGGGAAAAACTATTTAATAAATTTTTTTTAATAAGGCTGTAATGTAACAAAATGTGGAAAAAGTCAAAGGGTCAGAATACTTTCAGAATCCACTGTACATTAAACACAGGCACACACACACACACACACACACACACACACACACACACACACACACACACACACACACACACACACACAGCACCTAGTAGTTGGCCAATAATTAATGTTGTTGTGAGCATTCTTTCAGCAGAACAAAGCTTTATAAATATAAAACAAATATACTTTATGAATATAACATAAATATAATTTAGACACATAAAATTCCTCGACAATCAATATCCATGAATCAATGAATAAATCAATCCCAACCCATCACTAGCATGGTTTTTGAATGGCGGGTCAGTCAGTCAGTCAGTCAGTCAGTCAGTCAGTCAGTCAGTCAGTCAGTCAGTCAGTCAGTCAGTCAGTCAGTCAGTGATAGACAGTGCTTAATCTCTGACGCCTTCAGTCGTTGAAGTTACTGTCAGCTATTCAGAAGTTGTTGATGTTATACAACTAACTACATCACACACGCGCATGCACAAACACACACAGTCACGTACAGACAAAAAACACACACACACCTTAATTATTTTGGAGAAACATCATTGAAAACTTCTATTAAAACCAGCCCCCAACTATATAAGGTTTTGAAGTGTGTCCTTATATTCAACTATTGAGGAGGATTTAATTTCTCCATAAATCCATGCTGTGAGAACTAACCCACGGGAGATCAGACTTGTCATACTCCCTCTGTAACATCAGGCTTTGAGAGAAACGGTGATCCAGAATCCTCCCCCTTCGTTGACTGGCTTAGCAGTAGGAGGGATGCACGTTGAGCCAGCCACTAATTCCACAACTGTCAATACAAAGGATATTGACTGGGGATATTTAAATTAGATCCATTGGCTGTCACTGATATCTACCTCAGAAGAGGTTCATTTAATTGGCTGTCACTGATATCTATCTCAAGAGGGGTTCATTTAATTGGCTGTCACTGATATCTATCTCAAGAGGGGTTCATTTAATTGGCTGTCACTGATATCTGTCTCAAGAGGGGTTCATTTAATTTGCTGTCACTGATATCTGTCTCAAGAGGGGTTCATTTAATTGGCTGTCACTGATATCTGTCTCAAGAGGGGTTCATTTAATTGGCTGTCACTGATATCTGTCTCAAGAGGGGTTCATTTAATTGGCTGTCACTGATATCTTTTTCAGGAGGGGTTGTGTAAGGATTAACAATTAGCAAGAGGATTTCTTCATTTAATAACTTAGCGGGAAGCTGCACCCACACTCTCGCTCTCTCTCTCTCTCTCACATCACACACACACTCTCTCTCATCACCTACACACGCTCTCTCTCACACACCACACACTCTCTCTCTCCCTCTCACATCACACACACTCTCTCTCACACACCACACACTCTCTCGCTCTCTCTCTCTCACCCACATACACTCTCTCTCTCACATCACACACACACTCTCTCTCTCTCTCTCTCTCTCTCTCTCTCTCTCTCACACACCCACACACACACTCTCTCTCCTTGGGTTTAACTGCTTTCTAATCTAGTCTGTGTACCACTCTCTCTGCCACCAGGGGCCCGAGGGGCCAGATCCATAATACAGTGTCTCCTTCCCAAATGGCACCCTAGTCCTTATATAGTGCACTACTTTTGAACAGGGCCCGTAGTGCACTGTGAAGGGAATAGGGTGTCATGTGGGACTCAGCCAGTCTGATGAAACAAAGCTATCAGTACATTCCAATAACCAACAACTCATACAGCCAGCTTTATGTGTGTCATTTAGCCTCTGAGAAATATTGGGATTTGGTATTGACTGGTAGGGCTTTGATAGTAGAGGAGAGTTGGTGTTTTTCTAAAAGTCAATATGGACGATGCT
Source organism: Salmo trutta (assembly GCF_901001165.1). Lineage (NCBI taxonomy): Eukaryota > Metazoa > Chordata > Actinopteri > Salmoniformes > Salmonidae > Salmo > Salmo trutta. The sequence goes on along the minus strand of NC_042957.1, from coordinate 5,860,056 downwards.
ATAGCTATCAGCCCATTGCTGGAGACGGGAGTTACAGACAGATGTGAAAAGTTAAAAGAACTTCTTAGATAGCACCTGTCGGCGAGACTACCGTGGCCGGCCGGCTAGACTACCGTGGCGTGGCCAGTCCGCTAGTCTACCGTGGCCAGTCTGCTAGACTATTGTTAAAGTGTTTACTTCACATACAGACAGACAGACAGCCTGTAGGTATTCTGATCCAGACAGACAGACAGTCTGTATGTATTGTGACCCAGACAGACAGACAGCCTGTTTTAATTGTGACCCAGACAGCCTGTATGGATTGTGAACCAAACAGAGACAGACAGACAGACAGTCTGTATGTATTGTGACACAGACAGACGGACAGACAGACAGACAGACAGTGTATGTTGTGGTCGTTTCACAGTTGCTTGTGTTTTTGTTTCTGGCATTTGCTGCTCCAGTGGAGAGCATGATCAGGGGAGTGGCTTTCCACACGTGTGCAGAAGCACAAATAGAAACACAGAGAGGTAGGCTTTTCCACATAGCAAAGGATGAAGTTGCCCTTAGGCCAGTTTCTACCAGTTTCCTACCCGAATGGTCTAGGCTTGGATTCATGGATGGTGAAATCAAATCAAGGTGTATATGTCATATGCACCAGACATGGGATAACTACAGTTTTAACAAGGGGGTGCAACTTTCACTGCGGACTAGGGGGGTATGTCCCCCCACACATTCTGAATTTGCATTTTTTGTCCCACCCAGTTTCATCATTGGAATGTGATATAAAACGAGGCAACGGTGTGCTTTAGGATCATGTGGATGCCTCCGAGCTGTCCGGTAGGGTGTTTGGAATGTTTAAAAAAATGTATATTAAATAATAATTATGCCCCCCCCACTTCTAAAACCAAAGTTGCGCCCTTGGTTTTAACCATGCTTTGAAAAGCTAACATTTTTCCATGCGAACAAGTAGTAACTTTGGAGGTGACTACATCTATTTGAATACAGATCTGAGAAAGCAACTACTTAAAAAAAAAATACATCTGAAAACAGATCTCAAAAACAATTGGATTGGCTGCATTCATCTAATGGCAGGGCTGTGTCTGTAAGTGCATTTTGAAGAATAGCGCCGGAGATGAACGCAGATGTTTTACGTGTCCCCGACCGATTGTGTTTTATTGTTTGTTTATTTGCATTGTTTGTAACTTTTTTTTTAAACTTATTTTGTACATAATGTTGCCGCTACCATCTCTTATAACCAAATAGAACTTCTGGACATCAGGACTGTGATTACTCACCACGAACTGGCAGAATCTTGTTTTTCTTTAACGAACCTGACAAGCCCGACGCAAATGATATACTGCTTTCTCCCCCTCCTGCACATGTGCATGTGTCTGCTCAAACGGTCAGAAACAGACTCCATGTGGGTGGTATGAGGGCCCGAAGTCCACAGGAGGGGGTTGTGCTTACAGCCCAACACCGTGCAGGACGTTTGGCATTTGCCAGAGAACACCAAGATTGGCAAATTCGCCACTGGCACCCTGTGCTCTTCACAGATGAAAGCAGGTTCACACTGAGCACATGTGACAGATGTGACAGAGTCTGGAGACGCCGTGGAGAACGTTCTGCTGCCTGCAACATCCTCCAGCATGACCGGTTTGGCGGTGGGTCAGTCATGGTGTGGGGTGGCTTTTCTTTGGGGGGCCGCACAGCCCTCCATGTGCTCGCCAGAGGTAGCCTGACTGCCATTAGGTACCGAGATGAGATCCTCAGACCCCTTGTGAGACAATATGCTGGTGCGGTTGGTCCTGGGTTCCTCCTTATGCAAGACAATGCTAGACCTCATGTGGCTGGAGTGTGTCAGCAGTTCCTGCAAGACGAAGGCATTGATGCTATGGATTGGCCCGCCCGTTCCCCAGACCTGAATCCAATTGAGCACATCTGGGACATCATGTCTCGCTCCATCCACCAATGCCACGTTGCACCACAGACTGTCCAGGAGTTGGTGGATGCTTTAGTCCAGGTCTGGGAGGAGATCCCTCAGGAGACCATCCGCCACCTCATCAGGAGCATCCCCAGGCATTGTAGGGAGGTCATACAGGCACGTGGAGGCCACACACACTACTGAGCCTCATTTTGACTTGTTTTAAGGACATTACATTAAAGTTGGATCAGCCTGTAGTGTGGTTTTCCACTTTAATTTTGAGTGTGACTCCAAATCCAGACCTCCATGGGTTGATAAATTGGATTTCCATTGATTATTTTTGTGTGATTTTGTTGTCAGCACATTCAACTATGTAAAGAAAAAAGTATTTAATAAAATTATTTCATTCATTCAGATCTAGGATGTGTTCTTTTAGTGTTCCCTTTATTTTTTTGAGTAGTGTATATATACACAGCAACACCTCCCTTATAGGCATTCCTGTCTCTTCTGTAGATGTTAAATCCTTGTATTGTTGTGTGGCTCAGTTGGTAGAGCATGGTGTTTGCAACGCCAGGGTTGTGGGTTCAATTCCCACGGGGGACCAGTACGGAATTTTTTTTATGAAATGTATGCATTCACTACTGTAAGTCGCTCTGGATAAGAGCGTCTGCTAAATGACTCAAATGTAAAAATATTGTTACTGCTGTATCATCAAAGTAACTATCTAAGTGAGTCTCAGAAATGGCTAATATATGAATGCTATCTCATATTAGCAGATTGTTGATTTCATGAGCTCTATAGCAAGTTATAGCGTTTAAACACAAAGGAAACTATTTGAACAGGTCTCAGATACTCAAACACTATTTGAAAGTATTTTGAATACCTCTCAGAAAACCAAATAATATTAAACAATATTTGAATATATGCAAGTTATTTGGCTGGCAAATACTTGATGAAGAACTACAAACTATAACAGTTAGTTGAATTAGTCTAAATATATGATCATACGCACATGGTTTGGAGGGCTCTCAGATATGAATCTTAATATAACCTATTGCCTAGAATTAAATACACTGCTCAAAAAAATAAAGGGAACACTTAAACAACACAATGTAACTCCAAGTCAATCACACTTCTGTCAAATCAAACTGTCCACTAAGGAAGCAACACTGATTGACAATAAATTTCACATGCTGTTGTGCAAATGGAATAGACAACAGGTGGAAATTATAGGCAATTAGCAAGACATCCCCAATAAAGGAGTGGTTCTGCAGGTGGGGACCACAGACCACTTCTCAGTTCCTATGCTTCCTGGCTGATGTTTTGGTCACTTTTGAATGCTGGCGGTGCTTTCACTCTAGTGGTAGCACGAGACGGAGTCTACAACCCACACAAGTGGCTCAGGTAGTGCAGCTCATCCAGGATGGCACATCAATGCGAGCTGTGGCAAGAAGGTTTGCTGTGCCTGTCAGCGTAGTGTCCAGAGCATGGAGGCGCTACCAGGAGACAGGCCAGTACATCAGGAGACGTGGAGGAGGCCGTAGGAGGGCAACAACCCAGCAGCAGGACCGCTACCTCCGCCTTTGTGCAAGGAGGAGCAGGAGGAGCACTGCCAGAGCCCTGCAAAATGACCTCCAGCAGGCCACAAATCAAATCAAAATCAAATCAAATTTATTTATATAGCCCTTCGTACATCAGCTGAAATCTCAAAGTGCTGTACAGAAACCCAGCCTAAAACCCCAAACAGCAAGCAATGCATGTGAAAGAAGCACGGTGGCTGGGAAAAACTCCCTAGGAAAAACTCCTGAGAAAGGCCAAAAACCTAGGAAGAAACCTAGAGAGGAACCAGGCTATGAGGGGTGGCCAGTCCTCTTCTGGCTGTGCCGGGTGGATATTATAACAGAACATGGTCAAGATGTTAAAATGTTCGTAAATGACCAGCATGGTCAAATAATAATAATCATAGTAATTGTCGAGGGTGCAACAAGCACGTCCGGTGAACAGGTCAGGGTTCCGTAGCCGCAGGCAGAACAGTTGAAACTGGAGCAGCAGCATGGCCAGGTGGACTGGGGTCAGCAAGGAGTCATCATGCCAGGTAGTCCTGAGGCATGGTCCTAGGGCTCAGGTCCTCCGAGAGAAAGAAAGAAAGAGAGAAGAGAGAATTAGAGAGAGCATATTTACATTCACACAGGACACCGGATAAGACAAGAGAATACTCCAGATGTAACAGACTGACCCTAGCCCCCCGACACAAACTACTGCAGCATAAATACTGGAGGCTGAGACAGGAGGGATCAGAAGACACTGTGGCCCCATCCGATGATACCCCCGGACAGGGCCAAACAGGCAGGATATAACCCCACCCACTTTGCCAAAGCACAGCCCCCACACCACTAGAGGGATATCTACAACCACCAACTTACCGTCCGAAGACAAGGCCGAGTATAGCCCACAAAGATCTCCGCCACGGCACAACCCAAGGGGGGGGCGCCAACCCAGACAGGAAGACCACGTCAGTGGCTCAACCTACTCAAGTGACGCACCCCTCCCATGGACGGCATGGAAGAACATCAGTAAGTCAGTGACTCAGCCCCTGTAAAAGGGTTAGAGGCAGAGAATCCCAGTGGGAAGAGGGGAACCGATAAGGCAGAGACAGCAAGGGCGGTTCGTTGCTCCAGCCTTTCCGTTCACCTTCACACTCCTGGGCCAGACTATACTTAATCATAGGACCTACTGAAGAGATAAGTCTTCAGTAAAGACTTAAAGGTTGAGACTGAGTCTGCGTCTCTCACATGGGTAGGCAGACCATTCCATAAAAATGGAGCTCTATAGGAGAAAGCCCTACCTCCAGCCGTTTGCTTAGAAATTCTAGGGACAATTAGGAGGCCTGCGTCTTGTGACCGTAGCGTACGTGTAGGTATGTACGGCAGGACCAAATCGGAAAGATAGGTAGGAGCAAGCCCATGTAATGCTTTGTAGGTTAGCAGTAAAACCTTGAAATCAGCCCTTGCCTTAACAGGAAGCCAGTGTAGGGAGGCTAGCACTGGAGTAATATGATCAAATTTTTTGGTTCTAGTCAGGATTCTAGCAGCCGTATTTAGCACTAACTGAAGTTTGTTTAGTGCTTTATCCGGGTAGCCGGAAAGTAGAGCATTGCAGTAGTCGAGCCTAGAAGTAACAAAAGCATGGATTAATTTTTCTGCGTCATTTTTGGACAGAAAGTTTCTGATTTTTGCAATGTTACGTAGATGGAAAAAAGCTGTCCTTGAAGCAGTCTTGATATGTTCTTCAAAAGAGAGATCAGGGTCCAGAGTAACGCCGAGGTCCTTCACAGTTTTATTTGAGACGACTGTACAACCATCCAGATTAATTGTCAGATTCAACAGAAGATCTCTTTGTTTCTTGGGACCTAGGACAAGCATCTCTGTTTTGTCCGAGTTTAAAAGTAGAAAATTTGCAGCCATCCACTTCCTTATGTCTGAAACACAGGCTTCTAGCGAGGGCAATTTTGGGGCTTCACCATGTTTCATTGAAATGTACAGCTGTGTGTCGTCCGCATAGCAGTGAAATTTAACATTATGTTTTCGAATGACATCCCCAAGAGGTAAAATATATAGTGAAAACAATAGTGGTCCTAGAACGGAACCTTGAGGAACACCGAAATTTACAATTGATTTGTCAGAGGACGAACCATTCACAGAGACAAACTGATATCTTTCCGACAGATAAGATCTAAACCAGGCCAGAACTTGTCCATGTAGACCAATTTGGGTTTCCAATCTCTCCAAAAGAATGTGGTGATCGATGGTATCAAAAGCGGCACTAAGATCTAGGAGCATGAGGACAGATGCAGAGCCTCGGTCTGACGTCATTAAAAGGTCATTTACCACCTTCACAAGTGCAGTCTCAGTGCTATGATGGGGTCTAAAACCAGACTGAAGCGTTTCGTATACATTGTTTGTCTTCAGGAAGGCAGTGAGTTGCTGCGCAACAACTTTTTCTAAAATTTTTGAGAGGAATGGAAGATTCGATATAGGCCGATAGTTTTTTATAATTTCTGGGTCAAGATTCGGCTTTTTCAAGAGAGGCTTTATTACTGCCACTTTTAGTGAGCTTGGTACACATCCGGTGGATAGAGAGCCGTTTATTATGTTCAACATAGGAGGGCCAAGCACAGGAAGCAGCTCTTTCAGTAGTTTAGTTGGAATAGGGTCCAGTATGCAGCTTGAGGGTTTGGAGGCCATGATTATTTTCATCATTATGTCAAGAGATATAGTACTAAAACACTTTAGTATCTCCCTTGATCCTAGGTCCTGGCAGAGTTGTGCAGACTCAGGACAATGGAGCCCTGGAGGAATACCCAGATTTAAAGAGGAGTCCGTAATTTGCTTTCTAATGATCATGATCTTTTCCTCAAAGAAGTTCATAAATTTATTACTGCTGAAGTGAAAGCCATCCTCCATTTGCGAATGCTGCTTTTTAGTTAGCTTTGCGACAGTGTCAAAAAGAAATTTCGGATTGTTCTTATTTTCCTCAATTAAGTTGGAAAAATAGGATGATCGTGCAGCAGTGAGGGCTCTTCGATACTGCACGGTACTGTCTTTCCAAGCTAGTCGGAAGACTTCCAGTTTAGTGTGGCGCCATTTCCGTTCCAATTTTCTGGAAGCTTGCTTCAGAGCTCGTGTATTTTCTGTATACCAGGGAGCTAGTTTCTTATGACAGATGTTTTTAATTTTTAGGGGTGCAACTGCATCTAGGGTATTGCGCAAGGTTAAATTGAGTTCCTCGGTTAGGTGGTTAACTGATTCTTGTCCTCTGACGTCCTTGGGTAGGCAGAGGGAGTCTGGAAGGGCATCAAGGAATCTTTGGGTTGTCTGAGAATTTATAGCACGACTTTTAATCTTCCTTGGTTGGGGTCTGAGCAGATTATTTGTTGCAATTGTAAACGCAATAAAATGGTGGTCCGATAATCCAGGATTATGAGGAAAAACATTAAGATCCACAACATTTATTCCATGGAACAAAACTAGGTCCAGAGTATGACTGTGGCAGTGAGTAGGTCCAGAGACATGTTGGACAAAGTCGATGATGGCTCCGAAAGCCTTTTGGAGTGGGTCTGTGGACTTTTCCATGTGAATGTTAAAGTCACCAAAAATTAGAATATTATCTGCTATGACTACAAGATCCGATAGGAATTCAGGGAACTCAGTAAGGAACACTGCATATGGCCCAGGAGGCCTGTAAACAGTAGCTATAAAAAGTGATTGAGTAGGCTGCATAGATTTCATGACTAGAAGCTCAAAAGACGAAAACGTCATTGTTTTTTTTTTTGTAAATTGAAATTTGCTATCGTAAATGTTAGCAACACCTCCGCCTTTGCCGGAGGTGTTGTTTGCCGGTGGTGTAGTGTATGCGATGTAAACAGAGAGGTCTACTTTCCTGGGGACCTGAATATTGACTCGTTTTCATCAAGCTGTCCGCTCAAAAGGAAGCTTCTTATTGTAACCAGTGCCTGTAATCTAGTTCAGGTTTTTAATTAATCTCCCAGGGCGTTTACAAACACTACAGGAGCTGTATCATCCACATGTATTGATAACATTTTTACTAATACTGTAGAACTTTGTTCTAAAGCTGTGATCACAATATAGAGACTATATCCAAGAAAGCCAAGGTTCCAAAAGCTGGGTCTAAAATAGTTTATAAGAGATCATGCAATACATTTAGCTATGCCTCTTATGTGGATGATGTTACAAATATTTGTTGGTCTGATGTGATTAAGCATACAGACGCTGCACTTGATGATTTTATGAAATTGCTTCTTCAAACTATTGATGTTTTATTTAACTAGGCAAGTTGGTTAACAACTAATTCTTATTTACAATGACGGCCTCCCCGATAAACATGGACCTGTTAAAACCTCTGTGGGATCAGTGTCCCTATACAGGGACGGTTGAGCTAACGTGCTCTAATGTGATTAGCAGGCATTGTAAGTAACAAGAACATTTCCCAGGACGTAGACATGTCTTATATGGTCAGAATGCTTAGATTCTTGTTAATCTAACTGCCCTGTTAAATTAACAGTAGATATTACAGTGGGAAAAATACCATACTATTGTTTGCGGAAAGTGCATAGCAACAAAAAACTATAACGGCAACTGGTTTGATACATTCACCTCTGAAGGTAAATAATACATCCAGTAATATTGCTATGATTTGCCATCCTGAGGGTCCCAGAGATAAAATGTAGCATAGTTTTGTTTGATAAAATACATTTTTATATTCAAATGTAGGAACTGGGTTCTACAGTCTGAACCCCTGCTGTCTCTGGCTCCACACCCACCCTGCACAGCCATCTAGATGTGTGAAAGTTAGTGTATAAGCTAATGATCCATCATGCATGACATTCCTGGGAGTGTTTAAACTTACATTTTGTATTACCATATCATTTTTGTATGTTCTCCATAGCAGTGGTTCTCAATCCTGATCCCGGGGACCCAAAGGGGTCCACATTTCTGTTTTTGCCCGAGCACTGCACACCTGATTCAAATCATCAAAGTCTGATGAGGAGTTGTTGATTTGAATCATGTGTGTAGTGCTAGGGAAAAAACAAAAATGTGGACCCCTTTGGGTCCTCAGGACCAGGATTGAGAACCACTGCTCCAAAGTTATGTACTTGAAAATGTATCAATTCGGCACATTTGGGCAGACTTGATACAAAATATTGTCCAGTACTGCAATGCATCACTGGATAAATCTGAATCTTTGCACACACACTGCTGCTATCTAGTGGCCAACATGTAAATTGGGCCTAACCTTAGGTAGGAGTCATTAAAACTCATTTTTCAACAACTCGACAAATTTCTTGTTAACAAACTATAATTTTGGCAAGTCTACTTTGTGCATGACAAGTAATTGTTTACAGACAGATTATTTCACTTATAATTCACTGTATCACAAGTCCAGTGGCTCAGAAGTTTACATACACTAAGTTGACGGTGCCTTTAAACAGCTTGGAAAATTCCAGAAAATGATGTCATGGCTTTAGAAACTTCTGATAGGCTAATTGACATAATTTGAGTCAATTGGAGGTGTACCTGTGGATGTCTTTCAAAGCCTACCTTCAAACTCAGTGCCTCTTAGCTTGACATCATGGGAAAATCAAAAGAAATCAGCCAAGACCTCGAAAAAAAATGGTAGACCTCCCCACGTCTGGTTCATCCTTGGGAGCAATTTCCAAATGCCTGAAGGTACCAAATTCATCAGTACAAACAATAGCACGCAAGTATAAACACCATGGGACCACGCAGCCGTCATACCGTTCAGGAAGAGACGCGTTCTGTCTCATAGAGATGAACGTACTTTAGTGTGAAAAGTGCAAATCAATCCCAGAACAACAGCAAAGGACCTTCTGAAGATGCTGGAGGACACCGGTACAAAATTATCTATATCCACAGTCAAACAAGTCCTATATCAACATAACCTGAAAGGCCGCTCAGCAAGGAAGAAGCCACTGCTCCAAAACCACCGTAAAAAACCCAGACAACGGCTTGCAACTGCACATGGGGGCAAAGATCGTACTTTTTGGAGAAATGTCCTTTGGTCTGATGAAACAAAAATAGAACTGTTTGGCCATAATGACCATCGTTATGTTTGGAGGAAAAAGGGGGAGGCTTGCAAGCCGGAGAACACCATCGAAACCGTGAAGCACTGTGGTGGCAGCATCATGTTGTGTGGGTGCTTTGCTGCAGGAGGGATTGGTGCACTTCACAAAATAGATGGCATCATGAGGAAGAAAAGTATGTGGATATAATGAAGCAACATCTCAAGACATCAGTCAGGGAGTTAATTATTGGTCACAAATGGGTCTTCCAAATGGACCATGACCCCAAGCATACTTCCAGAGTTGTGGCAAAATGACTTAAGGACAACAAAATCAAGGTATTGGAGTGGCCATCACAAAGCCCTGACCTCAATCCTATAGAACATTTGTGGGCAGAACTGAAAAAGCGTGTGCGAGCAAGGAGGCCTACAAACCTGACTCAGTTACTCAAGCTCTGTCAGGAGGAATGGGCTAAAATTCCCCAAACTTATTGTGGGAAGCTTGTGGAAGACTACGCGAAATGTTAGACCAAAGTTAAGCAATTTAAAGGCAATGTTACCAAATACTAATTGAGTGTATGTGAACTTCTGACCCACTGGAAATGTGATGAAATAAATAAAAGCTGAAATAAATCATTCTCTACTATTATTCTGACATTTCGCGTTCTTAAAATAAAGTGGTTATCCTAACTGACCTAAGACAAGGAATTTTTGCTAGGATTAAATGTCAGGAATTGTGAAAACTGAGTTGAAATGTATTTGGCTAAGGTGTATGTAAACTGCCGACTTCATCTGTATCTGCTGTGTACCGATGAACCTGACGTTGGCTAAAAAAGTTTTGTTTTTGAAGGATTTTTTGTTAGGTTTGATAATGTACACTAGCTTATTAGTTAGCTTGCTAACTGAGCAAGGCAGTCACACACATTTCATATGAAACGAATGGGGTGGTGAGTGAAGCATATTGCTAGCGAATCATGGTAACCATTTAGCTAACTTTAGCCAGGTAGCTAAAAAAAATGTATATTTTGGCTGTATGCAATTATGGAGAGTGGATAAAATTGTTTCTTTGTCATCTTGCTAGCTAGTTATCTAGCTGTGGCCATCTGACTAGTATCCACAAGGTCTTTCTACAACACCAGCACAGCTAGCTAACATTGACGAGACCATAAAGCAACTCACACGGACATACATTGCCAACAAATGCTACCTTCTGGTTTGGAGTATTTTAACAAGGATGAGTTGTTGACGACTTCACGATCTTTGCTGAGTCAAAAGAGATTGACTGCCGACACTGTTCGGAAGTGCTAAATACTAATCGGCAGGCAATCATTTGACAATCCTACCGGTGTATCTGAGCAATAACGGATATTACAATCCTTGTCCAAATATCTGTGCATGAAGCCGCTCGTATGTGAAGTGCAGCAGAGGACCTTTAGGAGGATGGGCTCATTTTAATGGCTGGAATAGAATTGATGAAACAGAGTTTCCATATGTTTGATATGTTTGACTGCGTTCCATTGATTCCATTACAGCCATTACAATCATCCAGTCTTCCTATAGCTCCTCCCACCAGCCTCCTCTGGTGCGGTGTGCATTTTAGAACGTAAACTACATTTTGGAACAATCTGCATAGGCCTACAGCCGTATGCACATTCATGCACTTAAAACGAAGAAATAATAGTTTTTCAAATTTTAAGCTGAACATTCTGATATGTGCCATCAGCCTTATGAATTGATACAGCATATACCACCACTTTACTACTTTGAAACACATCAGTTGGGATTAAGAATTGAGTACACGAAATGTCCACTGAAAACAAAGAGGTATACCTGCGTATAGCCTCCATTACACCACTGACTGTACGATTTGAGAAGGGCTCTCCTCCCTCACTGCTTTTGTCATTTCACATCACCTTCCGTATGACTGGTGCACCGCGGCTCAGGTGAATTGAACTCCCTCATAGGCTGCATTTACAAATTATCATTTTTATCACTAATTCGTCTTTTGATCAATCAGCTCTGAAAAAGATCTGTTGTGAAAAGATCTGATGTGATTGGTCAAAAGGCCAATACGTGGAAAAAAGATAGGAATTGGACGGCCTGTGTAACACAGCCATAGGCAACGTTCTGGAGCAAAGGTGAGGCGACGCAACCAATGGATGCGTGCCACATCATCAACTGTGTCATCCACTGACATATGATGTCGTTAGCTGATACTTAAAATACCTATCAAGGCGATGTAAGATCTGTCAGACGTCAGCAACTTCTAAGCTTTGGAAAGCGGCCAAAGTCTGTCTGGCCGCAACCACAAACTCCCTCATAGTCTGTTTGGTCCCAGCCACACAGGCTGTGTTTAAACATGCAGCCCATTTCTGACCTTTTCCCCACATTACTGGCATAACAGCTGATCTGATTGGTGAAAAGACAAATTACTGGGGAATAAATAAGTATTGGGCAGCAACAGATGCTTGAACATGTATGAAATTGAATATGCATTCATCAATTGTCTGTTTTAAATTAAAATGTTGAACTGAATTTGGTGTGTTTTTTTGTAGTACAATCATCTCTGTTGTTCACCATATGTCAACGGATGGCTTCTGTTGAAAAACAATTGTCTCAATCCAGAATGGGTGGGAATGGGTGAGGTCACTCTTTAAAACCATTGGATTGGTCCATGATGTGCAAACTCCACCCTCCAGCACACCAGCTGAATGAAATCAAGAGCATCTAATCGCAATTGGGAAATTGAACCAATTGCAATGAAGTTCACTGGCTGACAGCTGTACATAATTATCCAGCCAGGTTAGAAGGGTCAGGAATTCCTTTATAAGGATCAACCAAAAACAGCTGTAAGATATAGCAACAGGGATACTGTGGTAGGGTGTCTGTCTTCTATTAGTGCTGCATATTGTTGTGGTTTTGATCAATGAAATGGCTGTGACTTTTGGACTCTCTTTGAGGTTAGTGTTTCATTATATTAATCTGATTGGTTTACCTTGTCTTAAAGTTCTCACTGGTTATTTGTGTTTAACTGTCTATATGTTTTGTAGTGTTTCTTGGATTTGTTTCCTGCTAATTGGAGGGAAAATGTGTTTTACCCTTCAAGGTGTGTTTGGTTTCCACTAATTCAGCTCAAATCAGTCTAGTTCCAATAGTTTAAGGCTAGCATTTTACATGGTTTTTCTTTGTTTCCTAGATGATGCTTATGGGCATCCTGCCTACACTGAACCAGAATCAACTGGATCCCAAGCAAGTGTGGTTTTTGGTCCAAATGCTAAAGCGACTGGCCACAATCCTTCGGCAGCAGAAGCTAATGGCCGCAATACCCCAGGAAGTGTAACATTGTGTCCAAATGCCTCAGCAGAAGCGGCCGGCCCCCGCGCCTCAGCTGGAGCGGCCGGCCCCCGCGCCTCAGCTGGAGCGGCCGGCCCCCGCGCCTCAGCTGGAGCGGCCGGCCCCCGCGCCTCAGCTGGAGCGGCCGGCCCCCGCGCCTCAGCTGGAGCGGCCGGCCCCCGCGCCTCAGCTGAAGCTACTGGCAAAAATACCCCAGCAAGTGTGACGTTGTGTCCAAATGCCTCAGCAGAAGCGACCGGCCCCCGCGCCTCGGCAGAAGCGACCGGCCCCCGCGCCTCGGCAGAAGCGACCGGCCCCCGCGCCTCGGCAGAAGCGACCGGCCCCCGCGCCTCGGCAGAAGCGACCGGCCCCCGCGCCTCGGCAGAAGCGACCGGCCCCCGCGCCTCGGCAGAAGCGACCGGCCCCCGCGCCTCGGCAGAAGCGACCGGCCCCCGCGCCTCGGCAGAAGCGACCGGCCCCCGCGCCTCGGCAGAAGCGACCGGCCCCCGCGCCTCGGCAGAAGCGACAAGCCTTGAACAGACGGCCCGACCCCTCAACAAGCTAGATAGGGAGATCATAATTTGGTTTGCCCAACTCCTTAATCGTCTTTCCCCTGTTACTGTGCCTCCATTTGAAGAAAAGGGCAAAGGTAACTGAGGTGAGGAAATGTGCACCCTAATGCACTTTGAAATGAGGATCTTCCACTTGCGCATCGTCATGCAAAATGTTTACAGGGGTGGATGATACATTGGTTTAAGTTTTTAACCATACAACTAAAATTGACATCTGAATTGGTGACATTGCTGACACTTTTGTTCTACGGTCATGCTTTTGATTTGGCTTTGTGTTCCTGCTACTCTTGCATGATTTGATCAATAAACAACTTGATTCTCAAAATGCCTTGTCTTTAAAATAGAGGGGTCTCTTCTGCCCACCATGTGCTTGCTGATCGGGGACAGACTTGGTCTGGAGTAAAAGGGAATGTGGTTCAAAACACTTGTGCAAACAGATTTGTCTGCCTTTTCTGGTAGTTTAAATGCTAAAGTTCTGTAAATTGTCAGAGCTCCCTCATGTTAATTCTTAACTGTGTTTGTGTAGGGTGTTCCACTTACATTAAGCTGCCTGTTACATTGGTTACCATACTAGGAGTCCCGTTAGCGTGACACCTGTCGACAACATCCGGTGACAGGAGGGTGTGCAAATCTAATATTGAACATTTATGAACATTATATTTAAAAGCTTTAATTCTTAATCTAACTGCGTTGTCTGGTTTACAATAGGCTTTACAGCAAAAGCATGCTATTGTTTGAGAATAGAACCCTATATATTGCTTCAAGCATGGTTGTTTTAAGTCTTGTTGGTGCCATCGATTTCAGTAATCAACATGCAGACAAAAAAATCCAAGAAGCTACGGCTTAACTTTTAAAATGAGTTCAACACTTCTATTTAATCCTCAGGTACCCTAAAATGTAAAACTATTTTATAATGACAGTATGTTCGATAGAAAGGTAAAAATTAGCAAGTGCGTGCCCTCCATTGTGTGCCTACAGACTGAATTCCTTATTTTGGATGAAACAAGCCTGAAACCTTGAACAAAGACATGACTAGTGGAAGCCATAGGAATTGCAATCTGGGAGCTGAAATTGCATAGGACCCATAGCTTTCCATTGAAAGATCATAAGATCTCAAAGAAATTTCTGGTTATTTTTTCTTTGGATTTTCAGCTACCATATCAATTGTGTTAGTCTCATACATTTTGACAAACGTCAGTGTTTTCTATCCAATAATACCAATTATATGCATGTCCTGGCTTCTGGGCCTGAGTGCCAGGCAGTTTACTTGGGCACGTCAGTCAGGTGCAAATTCGGAAAAAAGGACCCTAGCCCTAACAAGTTACCATAGGTGCCTAAAGAATATGAATGCAGTTCACCTGATAGTCCCATTGCCTGTAACTGTATCCTCTCCCAGGGAACATGGATGCAATCGTATGTACATTAATCAACTTTGGGCAGAGTAAGTGAACTCGTTAACATAAGGATTGTCTGAAAGACAAGCTGGAATATTCAGACACAGAACTCTCAATGTGGTCTTCTGCACAATCCATATCTATGTGACCACAATGACGTTGCACTTGCAGATGCCCGCTGGCAGACACTTTAAAAGGTGTGCTTAATTAAACTCACACATTGCACTTTTATCTAGAACCAATTGTAAATAAGAATGTGTTCTTAAGCCTGGTGACTCAATACTGCTTTTTTGGTATCAAGGCGTCAATCTCAAAAACAGAGGTAGATGTTCCCTGGGGATGTTTTTTTTGGGTGGGGGGGGGGGATCTGAATGATCTGCATTCTGTGATCGTTTGTTATCCAGGATCAGGTCAAACTGAGTTTTTAAACAGTTTTTTCAGAAAATCGGATCCAGATATCACAGAATCCAGTTTGAGTGCTTTGAACAGGCCTTCACCTGGCCATCTACTGGACAGGTTGTGGCACTACTACACTGTCATAGGGAAACATGAGTAAACTATTATGAACAAAAATATAAATGCAACATGTTAAGTGTTTGTCCGACGTTTAATGAGTTGAAATAAAATATTCCAGAGGATTTGATGTAACGTTTATTATGATAAGCCGCCTCCAACGTCAATTTAGAGAATTTGGCAGTACGTCCAACCGGCCTCAAAACAGCAGACCGTGTGTAACCACGCCAACCCAGGACGTCCACATCTGGCTTCTTCACCTGTGGGATCGTCTGAGACCAGACATCCGGACAGCTGATGAAATTAAAGAGTCTTTCTGTCTGCCCTTTTGTGGGGGGAAACTAATTCTGATTGGCTGGGCATGGCTCCCCAGTGTGTGGGCCTGGCTCTCAAGTGGGTGGGTCTATGCCCTCTCAGGCACACCCATGGCTGCGCCTCAACCCAGTCATGTGAAATCCATAGATAACAACCTCATTTTTTTTATTTCAATTGACTGATTTCTTTATTTGAACAGTAACAGTAAATTTATGGAAATTGTTGCATGTTGCATTTATTTTTTTCAGTATACAGTAACAGTCAAAAGTTTGTACACACCTACTCATTCAAGGGTTTTTCTTTATTTTTACTCTTTTCTACATTGGAGAATAATAGTGAAGACATCAAAACCATGAAATAACACATATGGAATCATGCAGTAACCAAAAAAGTGTTAAACAAATCAAAATATATTTTAGATTCTTCAAAGTAGCCACCCTTTGCCTTGATGACAGCTTTGCACATTCTTGGCATTCTCTCAAACAGCTTAACCTATAATGCTTTTCAAACAGTCTTGCAGGAGTTCTCACATATGCTGAGCACTATATAGATACTTTTGTACGGGTTTCCTCCAGCATCTTCACAAGGTCTTTGCTGTTGTTCTGGGATTGATTTGCACTTTTTGCACCAAAGTGCGTTAATCTCCAGGAGATAGAACGCGCCTCCTTTCTGAGCGGTATGATGGCTGTGTGGTCCCATGGTGTTTATACTTGCACACTATTGTTTGTACAGATGAACGTGGTACCTTCAGGCGTTTGGAAATTGCTCCCAAGGATGAACCAGACTTGCAGAGGTTTACACATTTTTTTCCGAGGTCTTGGCTGATTTCTTTAGATTTTCCCATGATGTCAAGCAAAGAGGCACTGAGTTTGAAGGTAGGCCTTGAAATACATCCACAGGTACACCTCCAATTGACTCAAATTGGCCTATAAGAAGCTTCTAAAGCCATGACATCATTTTCTGGAATTTTCCAAGCTGTTTATTAAAGGCACAGTCAACTTAGTGTATGTAAACTTCTGACCCACTGGAATTGTGATACAGTGAATTATTGTCACGTCCTGACCTTAGAAAGCTGTTATTTTCTATGGTAGAGTAGGTCAGGGCATGACAGGGGGGTTTTCTAGTTTAGTTTTTCTATGTTGTCAGGTTCTAGTTTTGTATTTCTATATTGGGTTTTGTTTGGGATGATCTCCAATTAGAGGCAACTGGTCCTCGTTGTCTCTAATTGGAGATCATACTTAAGTAGGGTTTTTTTCCACCTGGGTTTGTGGGAGATTGTTTCTGAGTTAGTGTATGTTTCTACACTGCATCACGGTTTGTTGTTTTTGATCGTTCAGTTTGTTGTGTATGTATTGCAAAGTTTCACAGTGAAAATAAAATGTGGAACGACATACACGCTGCACTTTGGTCCGCTCCTTCCTACGACAACTGTGACAATTATAAGTGAAATAATCTGTCTGTAATCAATTGTTGGAAAAATGACTTGTGTCATGCACAAAGTAGATATCCTAACCGATTTGCCAAAACTATAGTTTCTTAACAAGAAATTTGAGTAGTCGTTGAAAAACAAGTTTTAATGACTCCAACCTAAGTGTATGTAAACTTCCGATTTCAACTGTATGTAAACAGCTACAAAGAATACAGATAAACTCTCTCGGTAGGTAGTGTGGTTGTAACGTCTGCTTCCAACTGACACTCAAACATTACAACGGAACGATTTGATTAGTGTAACGTTGGCTGATAATGTTAGCTAGCTACATAGTTGTCTTTGCTGTCTTTGCATCAAAGATAGAGGTGTAGCTTTGAGAAACTAACAAGGTTAGCTAGCCAGCTGTACTCGTTCGCAGCGACGCCATTTTACAAACAAATCCAACACCACAGCCACTGCTAGCTAGCCAGCTTTACCAACTAGCAGTACAGTAGAAAATAAATACATGACAACGAAACGATTTGATTAGTGTAATGTTAGCTAGCTACATAGTTGTCTTTGTATCATAGATAAAGGTGTCATACAGATTAGCTATCGAGGTTAGCTAGCCAGCTACATTTTCAAACAAAGTCAGCAACGCAGCCACTGCTAGCTAGCCAACTCTACCAGCGAGCAGTACTGTATCATTTTAGTCAACAAGATTTTTGCAACATAAGCTTAACTTTCTGAACATTCGAGATGTGTAGTCCACTTGTGTAGCTAGCAGGACTGACATTGTGTTAGCTAGCCAACGTAATCACTTCTGCGTTATGAAAGGTACCAGACACGGACACGAATGATCCATTGGTAGTTTGTTGTAACCAAGTATTGGTGCTAACCGTGTGTTATTGGATGCTAGCATGCTAGTTAGCAATGGCGTCATAGGACACGGTGCACTGGAAGAAGCTGGAAGAATATTGTACCAAGTTATCTAGCTGAATAAACTAAGTTTGAGCCTATTCCTGGTAACATTGAACCACTGTAGTTTACATCAATTATAATTTCTAAAGTGGAAGTTGGAAAGTTATATTTGAGTGTCATTGAGTGCTCATTCCAATCTCCTTTGCATTAGCGTAGCCTCTCCTGTAGCCTGGCAACCATGTGTCTGCCTATCCCCGTTCTCTCCTTTCTGCACAGGCCACACAAACGCTTCACACCGCGTACCCACGCCACTCTAACCTGGTGGTCCCAGCGCGCACGACCCACGTGGAGTTCCAGGTCTCCGGCAGCCTCTGGAACTGCCGGTCTGCGGCCAACAAGGCAGAGATCATCTCAGCCTATGCTACCCTCCAGTCCCTCGACTTCTTGGCGCTGACGGAAACATGGATTACCACAGAAAACACTGCTACTCCTACTGCTCTCTCCTAGTCTGCCCACGTGTTCTCGCATACCCCGAGAGCATCTGGCCAGCGGGGTGGTGGCACTGGAATCCTCATCTCTCCCAAGTGGACATTCTCTCTTTCTCCCCTGACCCATCTGTCTATCTCCTCATTTGAATTCCATTCTACGTCTACCTTTGACTCATTTCTCTCTGCCTGCTTCTTTCCACTCCTCTCCTCTTTTGACCTCACCCTCTCACCGTCCCCCCCTACTCACAAGGCAGGCAATACGCTTGACCTCATCTTTACTAGATGCTGTTCTTCTACTAATCTCACTGCAACTCCCCTCCAAGTCTCCGACCACTACCTTGTATGCTTTTCCCTCTCGCTCTCCTCCAACACTACTCACTCTGCCCCTACTCAGATGGTATTGCGCCGTCGCAACCTTCGCGCTCTCTCTCCGGCTACTCTCTCCTCTTCCATCCTATCATCTCTTCCCTCTGCTCAATCCTTCTCCAACCAATCTCCTGATTCTGCATCCTCAACCCTCCTCTCCTCCCTTTCTGCATCCTTTGACTCTCTATGTCCCCTATCCTCCCGGCCGGCTCGGTCCTCCCCTCCTGCTCCTCAGCTTGACGACTCATTGCGAGCTCACAGAACAGGGCTCCGGGCAGCCGAGCGGAAATGGAGGAAAACTAGCCTCCCTCCTGAATCCTTCTCCCCCCCTCCTCCCTCTCTGCAGATGACTTCGTCAACCATTTTGAAAAGAAGGTTGACGACATTCGATCCTCGTTTCTTAAGTCAAACGACACCGCTGGTCCTGCTCACGTTGCCCTACCCTATGCTTTGACCTCTTTCTCCCCTCTCTCTCCAGATGAAATCTTGCGACTTGTGATGGCCGGCCGCCCAACAACCTGCCCGCTTGACCCTATCCCCTCCTCTCTTCTCCAGACGATTTCCGGAGACCTTCTCCCCTACCTCACCTCGCTCATCAACTCATCCTTGACCGCTGGCTACGTCCCTTCCATCTTCAAGAGAGCAAGAGTTGCACCTCTTCTCAAAAAACCTACACATGATCCTTCCGATGTCAACAACTACAGACCAGTATCCCTTCTTTCTTTTCTCTCCAAAACTCTTGAGCGTGCCGTCCTTGGCCAGCTCTCTTGCTATCTCTCTCAGAATGACCTTCTTGATCCAAATCAGTCAGGTTTCAAGACTGGCCATTAAACTGAGACCGCTCTTCTCTGTGTCACGGAGGCTCTCCACACTGCTAAAGCTAACTCTCTCCTCTGCTCTCATCCATCTAGACCTATCTGCTGCCTTTGATACTGTGAACCATCAGATCCTCCTCTCCACCGTCTCCGAGTTGGGCATCTCCGGCGCGGCTCACTCTTGGATTGCATTCTACCTGACAGGTCGCTCCTACCAGGTGGCGTGGCGAGAATCTGTCTCCACACCACGTGCTCTCACCACTGGTGTCCCCCAGGGCTCTGTTCTAGGCCCTCTCCTATTCTCGCTATACACCAAGTCACTTGGCTCTGTCATATCCTCACATGGTCTCTCCTATCATTGCTACGCAGACGACACACAATTAATCTTCTCCTTTCCCCCTTCTGATAACCAGGTGACGAATCGCATCTCTGCATGTCTGGCAGACATATCAGTGTGGATGACGGATCACCACCTCACGCTGAACCTCGGCAAGACGGAGCTGCTCTTCCTCCCGGGGAAGGACTGCCCATTCCATGATCTCGCCATCACGGTTGACAACTCCATTGTGTCCTCCTCCCAGTGTGCTAAGAGCCTTGGCGTGACCCTGGACAACACCCTGTCGTTCTCAGCTAACATCAAGGCGGTGACCCGATCCTGTCGGTTCATGCTCTACAACATTCGTAGAGTACGACCCTGCCTTACACAGGAAGCGGCGCAGGTCCTAATCCAGGCACTTGTCATCTGCCGTCTGGATTACTGCAACTTGCTGCTGGCGGGGCTCCCTGCCTGTGCCATTAAACCCTTACAACTCATCCAGAATGCCGCAGCCAGTCTGGTGTTCAACCTTCCCAAGTTCTCGCACGTCACCCCGCTCCTCTGCACACTCCACTGGCTTCCAGTTGAAGCTCGCTTCTGCTACAAGACCATGGTGCTTGCCTAAATAACTGTTAGGGGAACGGCACCTCCGTACCTTCAGGCTCTGATCAGTCACTACACCCAAAGAAGGGCACTGCGTTCATCCACTTCTGGCCTGCTCGCCTCCCTACCTCTGCGGAAGCACAGTTCCCGCTCAGCCCAGTAAAACTGTTCGCTGCTCTGGCACCCCAATGGTGGAACAAGCTCCCTCACGATGCCAGGACAGCGGAGTCAATCACCACCGTCCGGAGACACCTGAAACCCCACCTCTTTAACCTGTTTGGGATAGGGGGCAGTATTGAGAATTTTGGAAAAAATATGTGCCCATTTTTAACTGCCTCCTACACCAACTCAGAAGCGAGAATATGCATATTATTGTTCAGGTTTGGATAGAAAACACCCTAAAGTTTCTAAAACTGTTTGAATGGTGTCTGTGAGTATAACAGAACTCCTATGGCAGGCAAAAACCTGACAAGGTTTCATGCAGGAAGTGGCCTGTCTGACAAGGAGTCGTGCGTCTTGCATCTGTTTATTGACGAGTAAGGATCTTAGCTGTAACGTGACAATTCCTAGGGCTCCAATAGGCTCTCAGAACCCGGGAAAAACCTGAACGATGACGAGGCGGCCTCTGGCTGAAACAGATTATCGCCTTTTCCAAGTGGCCGATCAGAGGACCATTGAATGAGGCGTGTGCACGATTCGCCCCCGTGGAGAAATTTCATTCGCCTGTTATGCTCATTGCAGATTCCCGGTCGGAATATTATCGCTTTTCTACGAGATAAATGGCATAAAAATTGGTTTTAAACAGCGGTTGACATGCTTCGAAGTACGGTAATGGAATATTTAGACATTTTTTGTCACGCCATGCGCCATGCTCGTGACCGTGATGTAGCATTCTGATAGTGTCTAGAACTCACGAACAAAACGTCGCTGTTTGGATATAACGATGGATTATTTGGGACCAAACCTACATTTGTTATTGAAGTAGAAGTCCTGGGAGTGCATTCTGACGAAGAACAGGAAAGGTAAGAACATTTTTCTAATAGGAAATGTGATTTTGGTGAAGGCTGAACTGGGTGGGTGTCTAAATAGCTAGCCCGTGATGGCTGGGCTATGTACTTAGAATATTGCAAAATGTGCTTCATCCGAAAATCTATTTTAAAATCGGACATATCGAGTGCATAGAGGAGTAATGTATCTATAATTCTTAAAATAATTGTTATGCTTTTTGTGAACGTTTATCGTGAGTAATTTAGCAAATTGTTAGTAAATTGCCCGGAAGTTTGCGGGGGTATGCTTTTTCTGAACGTCACATGCTAATGTAAAAAGCTGTTTTTTGATATAAATATGAACTTGATTGAACAGACATGCATGTATTGTATAACATAATGTCCTAGGTGTGTCATCTGATGAAGATCATAAAAGGTTAGTGCTGCATTTAGCTGTGGTTTGGGTTTTTGTGACATCATATGCTAGCTTGAAAAATGGGTGTCTGATTATTTCTGGCTGGGCACTCTCCTGACATAATCTAATGTTTTGCTTTCGTTGTAAAGCCTTTTTGAAATCGGACAGTGTGGTTAGATTAAGGAGAGTCTTGTCTTTAAATAGCTGTAAAATAGTCATATGTTTGAGAAATTGAAGTAATAGTATTTCAAACGATTCAAAAATCGCGCCACTGAATTCAGGTGGCTGTTACATAGGTGGGACGAATTCGTCCCACATGCGCCAGAGAGGTTGAGGAATACCTGGGACAGGATAAAGTAATCCTTCTACCCCCCCAAAATAAGATATAGATGTACTATTGTAAAGTGGTTGTTCCACTGGATATCATAAGGTGAATGGACCAACTTGTAAGTGGTTAACCTCTATGGGACCGGCGGGACAAATTCGTCCCACCTACGTAACAGCCAGTGTAATCCTGTGGCGCGATTTTTAAAACGTTTGAAATGCTATTACTTCAATTTCTCAAACATGTGACTATTTTACAGCTATTTAAAGACAAGACTCTCATTAATCTAACCACACTGTCCGATTTCAAAAAGGCTTTACAACGAAAGCAAAACATTAGATTATGTCAGCAGAGTACCCAGCCAGAAATAATCAGACACCCATTTTTCAAGCTAGCATATAATGTCACAAAAACCTAAACCACAGCTAAATGCAGCACTAACCTTTTATGATCTTCATCAGATGACACACCTAGGACATTATGTTATACAATACATGCATGTCTGTTCAATCAAGTTCATATTTATATCAAAAACCAGCTTTTTACATTAGCATGTGACGTTCAGAAAAAGCATACCCCCCGCAAACTTCCGGGCAATTTACTAACAATTTGCTAAATTACTCACGATAAACGTTCACAAAAAGCATAACAATTATTTTAAGAATTATAGATACATTACTCCTCTATGCACTCGATATGTCCGATTTTAAAATAGCTTTTCGGATGAAGCACATTTTGCAATATTCTAAGTACATAGCCCAGCCATCACGGGCTAGCTATTTAGACACCCGGCAAGTTTAGCCTTCACCAAAATCACATTTCCTATAAGAAAAATGGTCTTACCTTTCCTGTTCTTCGTCAGAATGCACTCCCAGGACTTCTACTTCAATAACAAATGTAGGTTTGGTCCCAAATAATCCATCGTTATATCCAAACAGCGGCGTTTTGTTCGTGCGTTCTAGACACTATCAGAATGCTAAATCACGGTCGCGCGCATGGCGCAGAACGTGACAAAAAAATTCTAAATATTCCATTACCGTACTTCGAAGCATGTCAACCGCTGTTTAAAATCAATTTATCTCGTAGAAAAGCGATAATATTCCGACCGGGAATCTGCAATTAGCTAAACAGCCGAAGGAAAATACTCCACGGGGGCGAATCGTGCACGCGCCTAATTCTATTGTCCTCTGATGGGACACTTGGAAAAGGAGATAATGTGTTTCAGCCTGAGGCTGCCTCGTCATCGTTCAGGTTTTTCCCGGGTTCTGAGAGCCTATTGGAGCCCTAGGAATTGTCACGTTACAGCTAAGATCCTGACTCTTCAATAAACAGAAGCAAGAACAACAACACCTTGTCAGACAGGGTACTTCCTGCATGAAACCTTCTCAGGTTTTTGCCTGCCATAGGAGTTCTGTTATACTCACAGACACCATTCAAACAATTTTAGAAACTTTAGTGTGTTTTCTATCCAAACCTGAACAATAATATGCATATTCTAGCTTCTGAGTTGGTGTAGGAGGCAGTTAAAAATGGGCACATATTTTTTCCAAAATTCTCAATGCTGCCCCCTAGCCCGTAGAGGTTAAGAGCGTCTGCTAAATGACGTAAATGTAAATCCCCTGATTGCAGCCCACTTTCCAGCTCACACTCTCAAACACATAGATCCCCTGAACGCAGCTCACTTTCCAGCTTTTTGCCTATTCCCTGCCTGTACTTTAGCCTATCGGACTTCCAGTTATCAACATTTTGCCTGATCTTGTGACGACTTTACTAGCCTTTTCCCTGCCTGTACTGTTGCTTTTTTGGACCCCCTGTGTATGACCTTCTAACTGCCCCTGGACCAAGCTGCCTGCCTCCTCCTGTGGTCCTTTACAATAAACACTTGCTGCGCCCTGCACTTCAGCTCTCTGTCTCCCATCGTGTTCCTTACAGTGGTCTACAGCTTATCATGAGAAACTCTACCTCAGGCGAGCAATAGCTCGAGACTTCCTTAGATATCATGTACCAGAAGTTGTTTATAAAAATACACAGACTGCTGCCCCTTGTCTTACCAGACGCCACTGTTCTATCCTGCCGGTACATCGTAGTATGTTGATGTTGTTGTTGTTCAGCCATGACTCCGCGAAGCATGAGATGTTACAGTTTTTAATGTCCTGTTGGTAGTTTAATTTTCCGCGTAACTCGTCGATTTTATTGTCCAATTATTGCACGTTTACTAACAGAATGGAGGGAAGTGTTTTTTGTTGTTGAAGGCAGTCGGACCTTCGGCCCCTCTTTTTCCGCCTCCTCTTCACGCAGATCACGGGGATCGGGGCCTGTTCCCGAGGAAGCAGCGTATCCGTCGGGATCATCAGAGTCATGAATAGAAAAAGAGGATTCTGCTAGTCCGTGGTGAATAAATCGCAGTCCTGATGTCTAGAAGTTATTTTCAGTCAGAAGAGACGGTAGAGGCAACATCATGTACAAAATAAAAAATAAAAATAGGTACAAACAACGCAAATAAGCGAACAAAAAAACACAAACGTCTGCCATCTTCTCCGGTGCCATCATACATCAAGCTGGACTTGGTATTTTACCAAATAGGGCACTCTTCTGAATGCCACCGCTACCTTGTCACAACACATGATTGGCTCAAACTTATTAACTTCTCTAGGGTAGGGGACAGTATTTTCACAGCCGGATTAAAATTGTAACCAAATTAAACGACCTACTACTTGGGCCCAGGAACTAGAATATGCATATTATTAGTCGATTTGGATAGAAAACACTCTGAAGTTTCTAAAACTGTTTGAATGATGTCTGTGAGTATAACAGAACTCATATGGCAGGCAAAAACCTGAGAAGAATCTAACTAGGAAGTGGGAAATCTGGTGCTTGTAGTCCTTTCAAGTCATTGCCTATCGAACACACAGTGACTTAGGGTTCATTTTGCACTTTCTAAGGCTTCCACTAGATGTCAAAATGTCTTTAGAAAGTTGTTTGAGGCGTCTATGATGAACAGAGAGCGAACAGAGGAAGTTGGAAGTTGTTGACTCAGGAAAGCACATGAGTTCATTGGTGCGCATTCATGTGAGAGTTAACTGTGTTCCAAAACGATTTTCAAGACATTGGAATCGGCCGGTTGGAATATTATTGAAGTTCTAAGTTAAAAAGGCCCTAAAGATTGATGCTATACAACGTTTGACATGTTTGAACGAAAGTAAATTTGACTTTTTTTTACTTTTCGTCGTGACATTTTGGCCGCGCTTCCTATACTTGGAGTAGCATACTGAACGCGCTAACAACAAGGAGGTATTTAGACATAAATTATGGACTTTATCAAACAAAACAACATTTATTGTGGACCTGGGATTCCTGGTAGTGCCTTCTGATGAAGATCATCAAAGTGAATATTTCTAATGCTATTTATGATTTTAGATGAGTCCAAAATGGCGGGTATCTGTATTGCTTGATGTCTTTTTCTAAGCGCAGTACTCAGATTATTGCAAAGTGTGCTTTCTCCGTGTAGCTTTTTTGAAATCTGTCACAGCGGTTGCATAAAGGAGATGTTAATCTATAATTCTTTGAATAACAGTTTAATATTTTATCAACGTTTATGAAGAGTATTTTTGTAAATTGTTGTACTGATTCACCGGCAGTTTTTGAGGCAAAATATTTTCTTAACCTGTTAGGGCTAGGGGGCAGTATTTACATGGCCGGATAAAAAAACGTACCCGATTTAATCTGGTTATTACTACTGCCCAGAAACTAGAATATGCATATAATTATTAGCTTTGGATAGAAAACTCTCTAAAGTTTCTAAAACTGTTTGAATGGTGTCTGTGAGTATAACAGAACTCATATGGCAGGCAAAAACCTGAGAAGATTCCAAACAGGAAGTACCCTCTCTGACCATTCCTTGAGCTTCTTGGCTCTGTTTATTGAAAACGTAGGATCTTTGCTGTAACGTGACACTTCCTACGGCTCCCATAGGCTCTCAGAACCCGGGAAAAAGCTGAATGATGTAATTCCAGCCGCTGGCTGAAAAACTTTAGCGCCTTGGTTAAGTGGGCTATCAGAGGCTCGTGCACGAGGGGATCCCATGTTTTTATTTTCTCTCTCTTTGAATGTAAACACGCTTTCCCGATCGGAATATTATCGCTTTTTTACGAGAAAAATGGTATAAAAATTTATTTTAAACAGCGGTTGACATGCTTCGAAGTACGGTAATGGAATATTTAGACATTTTTTGTCACGAAACGCGTCGGGCGCGTAACCCTTATTTACCCTTTCGGATAGTGTCTTGAACGCACGAACAAAACGCCGCTATTTGGATATAACTATGGATTATTTGGGACCAAACCAACATTTGTTATTGAAGTAGAAGTCCTGGGAGTGCATTCTGACGAAGAACAGCAAAGGTAATAACATTTTTCTTATATTAAATCTGACTTTGGTGAAGGCTAAACTTGGTGGGTGTGTAAATAGCTAGCCGTGATGGCTGGGCTATCTACTTAGAATATTGCAAAATGTGCTTTCACCGAAAAGCTATTTTAAAATCGGACATAGCGAGTGCATAGAGGAGTTCTGTATCTATAATTCTTAAAATAATTGTTATGTTTTTTGTGAACGTTTATCGTGAGTAATTTAGTAAATTCACCGGAAGTTTGCGGGGGGTATGCTAGTTCTGAACGTCACATGCTAATGTAAAAAGCTGGTTTTTGATATAAATATGAACTTGATTGAACAAAACATGCATGTATTGTATAACATAATGTCCTAGGGGCGTCATCTGATGAAGATCATCAAAGGTTAGTGCTGCATTTAGCTGTCTTCTGGGTTTATGTGACATTATATGCTAGCTTGAAAAATGGGTGTCTGATTATTTCTGGCTGGGTACTCTGCTGACACGAAATCGTCCCACCTACGTAACAGCCAGTGGAATCCTGTGGCGCGTTATTCAAATACCTTAGAAATGCTATTACTTCAATTTCTCAAACAAATGACTATTTTACAGCATTTTAAAGACAAGACTCTCGTTAATCTAACCACACTGTCCGATTTCAAAAAGGCAATACAACGAAACCAAAACATTAGATTATGTCAGGAGAGTACCCAGCCAGAAATAATCAGACACCCATTTTTCAAGCTAGCATATATGCATATTCTAGTTACTGGGTAGGAGTAGTAACCAGATTAAATCGGGTACGTTTTTTATCCGGCCGTGTAAATACTGCCCCCTAGCCCTAACAGGTTAACAAGGCACACATGTTCATTGAAATGCATTCCAGGTGACTACCTCATGAAGCTGGTTGAGAGATAGCCACCCTTTGCCGCCTTTGGCAATTTGAAGAATCTCAATTATAAAATATATTTAGATTTGTTTTACACCTTTTTGGTTACTACATGATTCCATATGTGTCATTTCATATTTTTTATGTCTTCACTATTATTAAACAATGTATCGAATCAGGACAACAATTGATTGCTGGTGTATATAGCTTTAAGGTGACACAACTCTCCTGGCTGAGGATCCAAGGCTTCAGATCAGCTTGGCAAATGGCTAACGATGACCAGACCCCTCTTACCCACATAACAGAAGAGGGGGGAGGGCTGTGCCGGTTAAAACACCGGCCCAGCCGAATCTCCCTCTTGTTCTAAAGTATTGGTAAAGGAATGTTCCTTTGTCTACAGAAGACCTTTTCCCGCCAAAACTTTAACGCCCAAATAGTAAGCACTCAAGCTATATTTATAACATCTAAATGTTTGGAATGGTCAGTGGGGATCTAAAGAATAATCATGTCACATGTTTTATTATTTTGTGATGTCATTAAGAATGGTATCAAGGAAATACTGTAACTCGGAAAGTGTACAGATGTTATCTGTCAAGTTTCCATCCAATACATTGTCTATGTGCTATGAAAATGGATGAAACGATTTTTGTTAACCTGTTGGAGATAGGGGGCAGTATTTGCACGGCCGGATAAAGATCGTACCCGATTTAATCTGGTTACTACTCCTGCCCAGTAACTAGAATATGCAAATAATTTGTAGATTTGGATAGAAAACACTCTAAAGTTTCTACAACTGTTTGAATGGTGTCTGTGAGTATAACAGAACTCATATGGCAGTCAAAACCCTGAGACAAATCCTAACAGGAAATGGAAATCTGATGTGTGGAATCACTTCAAACCTTTGCCATTGAAACACACAGGGACTTAATCATTTAGCACTTCCTAAGGCTTCCACTAGATGTCAACAGTCTTTACAAAGTGGTTTGAGTCTTCTATGGTAGAAACTGACCCAAAGGGAGGCTTGGGAAGTTGGTCACAGGGGGAGGGCCATTACTACTATGACGCGGGTGCCCATGGGAACCCTTTTGTTCCGAAACATTTAGTAAGACAATGCAATCGTCCGCCTTGAATATTATTGAAGCTCTGGTTGAAAAAGGCCCTAAAGATTTATGTTATACAACGTTTGACATGTTTGAACGAACGTAAATATATATTTTTTGCACATTTGTGACGACAAGTCCCGCGCGCTTCAGTACATTATGAGTAGCCTTCGGAACGCGCTAACAAGAAGGAACTATTGGGAAATAAATTATTAACTGTTTCGAACAAAACTACATTTGTTGTGGACCTGGGATTCCTGAAGTGCCTTCTGATGAAGATAATCAAAGGTAAGGGAATATTTACAATAGTATATTTGATTTTAGATGGTTCCAAGATGGCGCTAACATGTATCGCCTAGCATATTTATCTGAGCATACCACGTCGTTTATTGCAAAGTGGGATTTCCCAGTAAAGTTATTTTTAAATCTGGCAATGCGGTTGCATTCACGAGATGTTAATCTATAATTCTTTGAATGACAATATTACATTTTAACAATGTTTTCGAATAGTAAATTTGTAAATTGTAGCGCTGATTCACCGGAAGCATTTGAGGGACTGCATCCAATTTGTTGAGTACAGTGTTGGAGGCTATTTTGTAAATGACATGGCCGAAGTTGAGGATCGGTAGGATGGGCAGTTTTACGAGGGTATGTTCGGCAGCATGAGTGAAGAATGCTTTGTTGCAAAATAGGAAGCCGATTAGAGATTTAATTTTGGATTGGAGATGCTTCATGTGAGTCTGGAAGGAGAGTTTACAGTCTAACCAGAAACCTAGGTATTTGTAGTTGTCGACATATTCCAAGTCGGAACCGTCCAGAGTAGTGATGCTGGACGGGCGGGCAGGTGCGGGCAGCGATCGGTTGAAGAGCATGCATTTAGTTTTACTTGCATTTAAGAGCAGTTGGAGAGTTGTATGGCATTGAAGCTCGTCTGGAGGTCAGTTAAAACTTCTCTAGGGTATGTGGGACGGTAGCGTCCCAACTCGCCAACAGCCAGTGAAATAGCAGAGCGCCAAATTCAAAACAACAAAAATCTCATAATTCTAATTTCTCACACATACAAGTATTATACACCATTTGAAATAATAGTTTTTCAACTTTTAAGCTGAACATTCTGATATGTTCCATCAGCCTTATGAACTGATACAGCATATACCACCACTTTACTACTTTGATACATATCAGTTGGGATTAAGAATTGAGTACACGAAATGTCCACTGAAAACAAAGTGGTATACCTGCGTATAGCCTCCATTACACCACTGACTGTACGATTTGAGAAGGGCTCTCCTCCCTCACTGCTTTTGTCATTTCACATCACCTTCCGTATGACTGGTGCACCGCGGCTCAGGTTAATTGAACTCCCTCATAGGCTGCATTTACAAAATATTATTTTTTTCACTAATTCGTCTTTTGACCCATCAGCTCTGAAAAAGATCTGTTGTGAAAAGATCTGATGCGATTGGTCAAAAGGCCAATACGTGGAAAAAAGTTTAGAATTGGACGGCCTGTGTAACACAGCCATAGGCAACATTCTGTAGCAAAGGTGAGGCGACGCAACAACCAATGGATGCGTGCCACATCATCAACTGTGTCCTCAACTGACATATGATGTGGTTAGCTGATACTTAAAATACCTATCAAGGTGATGTAGATCTGTCAGACGTCAGCAGCTTCTAAGCTTTGGAAAGCGGCCGGAGTCTGTCTGGCCGCAACCACAAACTCCCTCATAGTCTGTTTGGTCCCAGCCACACAGGCTGTGTTTAAACATGCAGCCCATTTCTGACCTTCTGCCCCGCATTACTGGCATAACAGCTGATCTGATTGGTGAAAAGACAAATTACTGGGGAATAAATAAGTATTGGGCTGCAACAGATGCTTGAACATGTATGAAATTGAATATGCATTCATCAATTGTCTGTTTTAAATTAAAATGTTGAACTGAATTTGGTGTGTTTTTTGTAGTACAATCATCTCTGTTGTTCACCAAATGTCAACGGATGGCTTCTGTTGAAAAACAATTGGCTCAATCCAGAATGGGTGGGAATGGGTGAGGTCACTCTTTAAAACCATTGGATTGGTCCATGATGTGCAAACTCCACCCTCCAGCACACCAGCTGAATGAAATCAAGAGCATCTAATCGCAATTGGGAAATTGAACCAATTGCAATGAAGTTCACTGGCTGACAGCTGTACATAATTATCCAGCCAGGTTAGAAGGGTCTGGGATTCCTTTATAAGGATCAACCAAAAACAGCTGTAAGATATAGCAACAGGGATACTGTGGTAGGGTGTCTGTCTTCTATTAGCGCTGCATATTGTTGTGGTTTTGATCACTGAAATGGATATGACTTTTGGACTCTCTTTGAGGTTAGTGTTTCATTATATTAATCTGATTGGTATACCTTGTCTTAAAGTTCTCACTGGTTATTTGTGTTTAACTGTCTGAATGTTTTGTAGTGTTTCTTGGATTTGTTTCCTGCTAATTGGAGGGATAACGTGTTTTACCCTTCAAGGTGCGTTTGGTTTCCACTAATTCAGCTCAAATCAGTCTGGTTCCAATAGTATAAGGCTAGCATTTTACATAATGTTTTTCTTTGTTTCCTAGATGATGCTTATAGACATCCTGCCTACACTGAACCAGAATCAACTGGATCCCAAGCAAGTGTGGTGTCTGGTCCAAATGCTAAAGCGACTGGCCACAATCCTTCGGCAGCAGAAGCTAATGGCCGCGATACCCCAGCAAGTGTGACGTTGTGTCCAAATGCCTCAGCAGAAGCGACCGGCCCCCGCGCCTCAGCAGAAGCGACCGGCCCCCGCGCCTCAGCAGAAGCGACCGGCCCCCGCGCCTCAGCAGAAGCGACCGGCCCCCGCGCCTCAGCAGAAGCGACCGGCCCCCGCGCCTCAGCAGAAGCGACCGGCCCCCGCGCCTCAGCAGAAGCGACCCGCGCCTCAGCAGAAGCCACTGGCAAAAATACTCCAGCAAGTGTGACGTTGTGTCCAAATGCCTCAGCAGAAGCGACCGGCCCCCGCGCCTCAGCAGAAGCGACCGGCCCCCGCGCCTCAGCAGAAGCGACCGGCCCCCGCGCCTCAGCAGAAGCGACCGGCCCCCGCGCCTCAGCAGAAGCGACCGGCCCCCGCGCCTCAGCAGAAGCGACCGGCCCCCGCGCCTCAGCAGAAGCGACCGGCCCCCGCGCCTCAGCAGAAGCGACCGGCCCCCGCGCCTCAGCAGAAGCGACCGGCCCCCGCGCCTCAGCAGAAGCGACCGGCCCCCGCGCCTCAGCAGAAGCGACCGGCCCCAGCGCCTCAGCAGAAGCGACCCGCGCCTCAGCAGAAGCCACTGGCAAAAATACTCCAGCAAGTGTAACGTTGTGTCCAAATGCCTCAGCAGAAGCGACCGGCCCCCGCGCCTCAGCAGAAGCGACCGGCCCCCGCGCCTCAGCAGAAGCGACCGGCCCCCGCGCCTCAGCAGAAGCGACCGGCCCCCGCGCCTCAGCAGAAGCGACCGGCCCCCGCGCCTCAGCAGAAGCGACCGGCCCCCGCGCCTCAGCAGAAGCGACCCGCGCCTCAGCAGAAGCGACAAGCCTTGAACAGACGGCCCGACCCCTCAACAAGCTAGATAGGGAGATCATAATTTGGTTTGCCCAACTCCTTAATCGTCTTTCCCCTGTTACTGTGCCTCCATTTGAAGAAAAGGGCAAAGGTAACTGAGGTGAGGAAATGTGCACCCTAATGCACTTTGAAATGAGGATCTTCCACTTGCGCATCGTCATGCAAAATGTTTACAGGGGTGGA
Organism: Salmo trutta; assembly: GCF_901001165.1. NCBI lineage: Eukaryota > Metazoa > Chordata > Actinopteri > Salmoniformes > Salmonidae > Salmo > Salmo trutta. Next base: position 5,827,616 of record NC_042957.1, on the reverse strand, counting down.
TGATACATTAAGTTTTTAACCATACAACTAAAATTGACATCTGAATTGGTGACATTGCTGACACTTTTAGGTTCTACGGTCATGCTTTTGATTTGGCTTTGTGTTCCTGCTACTCTTGCATGATTTGATCAATAAACAACTTGATTCTCAAAATGCCTTGTCTTTAAAATAGAGGGGTCTCTTCTGCCCACCATGTGCTTGCTGATCGGGGACAGACTTGGTCTGGAGTAAAAGGGAATGTGGTTCAAAACACTTGTGCAAACAGATTTGTCTGCCTTTTCTGGTAGTTTAAATGCTAAAGTTCTGTAAATTGTCAGAGCTCCCTCATGTTAATTCTTAACTGTGTTTGTGTAGGGTGTTTCACTTACATTAAGCTGCCTGTTACATTGGTTACCATACTAGGAGTCCCGTTAGCGTGACACCTGTCGACAACATCCGGTGACAGGAGGGTGTGCAAATCTAATATTGAACATTTATGAACATTATATTTAAAAGCTTTAATTCTTAATCTAACTGCGTTGTCTGGTTTACAATGGGCTTTACAGCAAAAGCATGCTATTGTTTGAGAATAGCACCCTTATATATTGCTTCAAGCATGGTTGTTTTAAGTCTTGTTGGTGCCATCGATTTCAGTAATCAACATGCAGACAAAGGAATCCAAGAAGCTACTGCTTAACTAAAATGAGTTCAACACTTCTATTCAATCCTCAGGTACCCTAAAATGTAAAACTATTTTTTATAATGAAAGTATGTTCGATAGAAAGGTAAAAATTAGCAAGTGCGTGTCCTCATCGCGCGCCCACAGACTGATTTCCAACTGACTCCCGGTACCAAAACTAATTTTTGAAACAAGCCTGAAACCTTGAACAAAGACATATAGTGGAAGCCATAGGAATTGCAATCTGGGAGCTGGAATTGCATAGGACCCATAGCTTTCCATTGAAAGATCATGGGATTTCAAAGAGAAATTTCTGGTTCTTTTTTCTTTGGATTTTCAGCTACCATATCAATTGTGTTATAGTCTCATACATTTTAACATTGACAAACGTCAGTGTTTTCTATCCAATAATACCAATTATATGCATGTCCTGGCTTCTGGGCCTGAGTGCCAGGCAGTTTACTTGGGCACGTTAGTCAGGTGGAAATCCTGAAAAAAGGACCCTAGCCCTAACAAGTTACCATAGGTGCCTAAAGAATATGAATGCAGTTTACCTGATAGTCCCATTGCCTGTAACTGTGACCTCTCCCAGGGAACATGGATGCAATCGTATATACATTAATCAACTTTGGGCAGAGTAAGTGAACTCGTTAACATATGGATTGTCTGAAAGACAAGCTGGAATATTCAGACACAGAACTCTCAATGTGGTCTGCTGCTCAATCCATTTCTACCTGACCACAATGACGTTGCACTTGCAGATGCCCGCTGGCAGACACTTTACAAGGTGTGCTTAATTAAGCTCACACATTGCACTTTTATCTAGAACCAATTGTAAAATAAGAATGTGTTCTTAAGCCTGGTGACTCAATGCTGCTTTTTGGTATCAAGGCGTCAATCTCAAAAACAGAGGTAGATGTCCCCTGGGGCTGTTTTTTTGGGTGGGGGGGGATCTGAATGATCTGCATTCTTTGATCGTTTGTTATCCAGGATCAGGTCAAACTGAGCTTATAAACAGTTTTTTCAGAAAATAAGTCAGTCGGATCCAGATATCACAGAATCCAGTTTGAGTGCTTTGAACAGGCCTTCACCTGGCCATCTACTGGACAGGTTGTGGCACTACTACACTGTCATAGGGAAACATGAGTAAACTATTATGAATAAAAATATAAATGCAACATGTTAAGTGTTGGTCCGACGTTTAATGAGTTGAAATAAAATATTCCAGAGGATTTGATGTAACGTTTATTATGATAAGCCGCCTCCAACGTCAATTTGTGGATATTGTTGCATGTTGCATTTATTTTTTTCAGTATACAGTAACAGTCAAAAATTTGTACACACCTACTCATTCAAGTGTTTTTCCTTATTTTTACTATTTTCTACATTGTAGAATAATAGTGAAGACATCAAAACCATGAAATAACACATGGAATCATGTAGTAACCAAAAAAGTGTTAAACAAATCAAAATATATTTTAGATTCTTCAAAGGAGCCACCCTTTGCCTTGATGACAGCTTTGCACACTCTTGGCATTCTCTCAAACAGCTTAACCAAGAATGCTTTTCAAACAGTCTTGCAGGAGTTCTCACATATGCTGAGCACTATATAGATACTTTTGTACGGGTTTCCTCCAGTATCTTCACAAGGTCCTTTGCTGTTGTTCTGGGATTGATTTGCAATTTTCACACCAAAGTGCGTTAATCTCTAGGAGATAGAACGTGCCTCCTTTCTGAGCGGTATGATGGCTGCGTGGTCCCATCGTGTTTATACTTGCACACTATTGTTTGTACAGATGAACGTGGTACCTTCAGGCGTTTGGAAATTGCTCCGAAGGATGAACCAGACTTGCAGAGGCTTACAACATTTTCTCCGAGGTCTTGGCTGATTTCTTTTGATTTTCCCATGATGTCAAGCAAAGAGGCACTGAGTTTGAAGGTAGGCCTTGAAATACATCCACAGGTACACCTCCAATTGACTCAAATTGGCCTATAAGAAGCTTCTAAAGCCATGACATCATTTTCTGGAATTTTCCAAGCTGTTTATTAAAGGCACAGTCAACTTAGTGTATGTAAACTTCTGACCCACTGGAAATGTGATACAGTGAATTATTGTCACGTCCTGACCTTAGAAAGCTGTTATTTTCTATGGTAGAGTAGGTCAGGGTGTGACAGGGGGGTTTTCTAGTTGAGTTTTTCTATGTTGCCAGGTTCTAGTTTTGTATTTCTATGTTGGGTTTTGTTTGGGATGATCTCCAATTAGAGGCAACTGGTCCTCGTTGTCTTTAATTGGAGATCATACTTAAGTAGGTTTTTTTTCCACCTGAGTTTTTTGGAGATTGTTTCTGAGTTAGTGTATGTTTCTACACTGCGTCACGGTTTGTTGTTTTTGATCGTTCAGTTTGTTGTGTATGTATTGCAATGTTTCACAGTGAAAATAAAATGTGGAACGACACACACGCTGCACTTTGGTCCGCTCCTTCCTACGACAACCGTGACAATTATAAGTGAAATAATCTGTCTGTAATCAATTGTTGGAAAAATTACTTGTGTCATGCACAAAGTAGATGTCCTAACCGATTTGCCAAAACTATAGTTTCTTAACAAGAAATTTGAGTAGTTGTTGAAAAACAAGTTTTAATGACTCCAACCTAAGTGTATGTAAACTTCCGATTTCAACTGTATGTAAACAGCTACAAAGAATACAGATAAACTTTCTCGGTAGGTAGTGTGGTTGTAACGTCTGCTTCCAACTGACACTCTCAAACATGTCGATCCCCTGAACGCAGCCCACTTTCCAGTTCACACTCTCAACCACATAGATCCCCTGAATGCAGCTCACTTTCCAGCCTTTGCCTATTCCCTGCCTGTACTTTAGCCTATCGGATTTCCTGTTATCAACCTATTGCCTGATCTAGAGACGACGTTACTAGCCTTTTCCCTGCCTGTACTGTTGCCTTTTTGGACCCCCTGTGTATGACCTTCTGCCTGCCCTTGGACCAAGCTACCTGCCACCTCCTGTGGTCCTTTACAATAAACACTTGCTGCGCCCTGCACTTCCGCTCTCTGTCTCCCATCGTGTTCCTTACAGTGGTCGACAGCTTATCATGAGAAACTCTACCTCAGGCGAGCAATAGCTCAAGACTTCCTTAGATATCATGTACCAGAAGTTGTTTATAAAAATACATAGACTGCTGCCCCTTGTATTACTAGACGCCGCTGTTCTATCCTGCCGGTACATCGTAGTATGTTGATGTTGTTGTTGTTCAGCCATGACTCCGCGAAGCATGAGATGTTACAGTTTTTAATGTCCCGTTGGTAGTTTAACCTGTTTTGGTATAGGGGCAGTATTTTCACGGCCGGATAAAAAACATACCCGATTTAATCTAGTTACTACTCCTGCCCAGAAACTAGAACATGCATATAATTAGTAGATTTGGATAGAAAACACTCTAAAGTTTCTAAAACTGTTTGAATGGTGTCTGTGAGTATAACAGAACTCATATGGCAGGCCAAAACCTGAGAAGATTCCATTAAGGAAGTGCCCTGTCTGACAATTTGTTGTCCTTCTGTTGCATCTCTATCAACATTACAGCATCTGTGCTGTAACGTGACACTTTCTAAGGCTTCCATTGGCTCTCTAAAGCCACCAGAAAGTGGAATGGGGTGTCTGCTGTCTCTGGGCAAAGCACAGCAGTAGAGTTTGTAAGTGGTTAGCCTGGGGACAGTGAGACTGAGATGCGCATTCACAAGACTTCTCCATTTTTTTCTTTCAGCCTTTGAATGAATACAACGTTGCCCGGTTGGAATATTATTGCTATTTTACGAGAAAGTAGCATAAAAATTCATTTTAAACAGTGTTTTACAAGCTTCTAAGTACGGTAATGGAATATTTTGAATTTTTTTGTCACGAAATGTGCTCGCGCGTTACCCTTCGTATAGTGACCTGAACGCACAAACAAAACGGTGGTATTTGGATATAACTATGGATTATTTGGAACCAAAACAACATTTGTTGTTGAAGTAGAAGTCTTCGGAGTGCATTCTGATGAAGAACAGCAAAGGTAATCCAATTTTTCTAATAATAATTCTGAATTTAGGTTGTCCCAAACTTGGTGGGTGTCAAATTAGCTAGCCGTGATGGCCGAGCTATCTACTCAGAATATTGCAAAATGTGCCTTCGCCGAAAAGCTATTTTAAAATCGAACATAACGATTGCATAAAGGAGTTCTGTATCTATAATTCTTAAAACAATTGTTATGTATTTTCTCAACGTTTATCGTGAGTAATTTAGTAAATTCACCGGAGGTTTTTGGTGGGTATGCTAGTTCTGAACATCACATGCTAATGTAAAAAGCAGTTTTTTGATAGAAATATGAACTTGATTGAACAAAACATGCATGTATTGTATAACATAATGTCCTAGGAGTGTCATCTGATGAAAATCATCAAAGGTTAGTGCTGCATTTAGCTGTGTTGGGTATTTGTGATGCATGCTAGTTGCTTGGAAATGGCTGTGTGGTTTTTTGTGTCTATGTACTCTACTAACATAATCTAATGTTTTGCTTTCGCTGTAAAGCCTTTTTGAAATCGGACAACGTGGTTCGATTCAGGAGAAGTGTATCTATAAAATGCTGTAAAATAGTCCTATGTTTGAGAACTTTGAATGATGACATTTTGTGGTTTTAAATTTGGCGCTCTGATTTGTCACAGGCTGTTAAATAGTGTGGGACGATTTCGTCCCACCTCCCCTAGAGAGTTTAATCTTCCGCGTAACTCGTCGATTTCATTGTCCAAAGATTGCACGTCTATTAACAGAATGGAGGGAAGTGTTTTTTTGTTGTTGATCACCTGCGAATTCTCAGAAGGCAGCCGGACCTTCGGCCCCTCTTTTTCCGCCTCCTCTTCACGGGGATCGGGGCCTGTTCCCGAGGAAGCAGCGTTTCCGTCGGGATCGTCAGAGTCGTGAATGGAAAAAGAAGATTCTGCTAGTCCGTGGTGAATAAATCGCAGTCCTGATGTCTAGAAGTTATTTTTGGTCATAAGAGACGGTAGAGGCAACATTATGTACAAAATAAAAAATAGGTACAAACAACACAAATAAGCAAACAAAAAACACAAACGTCTGCCATCTTCTCCGGTGCCATCATACAACAAGCTGGACTTGGTATTTTACCAAATAGGGCACTCTTCTGAATGCCACCGCTACCTTGTCACAACATAAATGATTGGCTCTATCTTATTAACAAGGAAATAAATTCCACAAATTAACTTTTAACCTCTCTAGGGTAGGTGGCACCAAATCGTCCCACCTACGTAACAGCCAGTTGAATCCTGTGGCGCGTTATTCAAATACCTTAGAAATGCTATTACTTCAATTTCTCAAACATATGACTATTTTACAGCATTTTAAAGATAAGACTCTCGTTAATCTAACCACACTGTCCGATTTCAAAAAGGCTTTACAACGAAAGCGAAAACATTAGATTATGTCAGCAGAGTACCCAGCCAGAAATAATCAGACACCCATTTTTCAAGCTAGCATATAATGTCACATAAACCCAGAAGACAGCTAAATGCAGCACTAACCTTTGATGATCTTCATCAGATGACAACCCTAGGACATTATGTTATACAATACATGCATGTTTTGTTCAATCAAGTTCATATTTATATCAAAAAACAGCTTTTTACATTAGCATGTGACGTTCAGAACTAGCATACCCCCCGCAAACTTCCAGCGAATTTACTAACAATTTACTAAATTACTCACGATAAACGTTCACAAAAAGCATAACAATTATTTTAAGAATTATAGATACAGAACTCCTCTATGCACTCGATATGTCCGATTTTAAAATAGCTTTTTGGTGAAAGCACATTTTGCAATATTCTAAGTAGATAGCCCGGCATCACAGGGCTAGCTATTTAGACACCCAGCAAGTTTAGCCTTCACCAAACTCCGATTTACTATTAGAAAAGTTTGATTACCTTTGGTGTTCTTCGTCAGAATGCACTCCCAGGACTTCTACTTCAATAACAAATGTTGGTTTGGTCCCAAATAATCCATAGTTATGTTCAAACAGCGGCGTTTTGTTCGTGCGATCAAGACACTATCCGAATAGTAAATAAGGGTTACGAGCACGGTGCATTTCGTGACAAAAAAAATCTAAATATTCCATTACCGTACTTCGAAGCATGTCAACCGCTGTATAAAATCAATTTTTATGCAATTTTTCTCGTAAAAAAGCAATAATATTCCGACCGGGAATCTGCAATTAGGTAAACAGACGACAGAAAATAAAGCATGGGGTCGACTCGGGCACGCGCCTAAGCCCATTGTCCTATGATCGGCCGGCCACTTGTCAAAAGCGATAATGTGTTTCAGCCTGGGGCTGCCTCGATATCGTTCAGCTTTTTCCCGGGCTCTGAGAGCCTATGGGAGCCGTAGGAAGTGTCACGTTACAGCAAAGATCCTCAGTCTTCAATAAACAGAGGCAAGAAGAACAACAACTTGTCAGACAGGCCACTTCCTGCATGGAATCTTCTCAGGTTTTTGCCTGCCATATGAGTTCTGTTATACTCACAGACACCATTCAAACAGTTTTATAAACTTTAGGGTGTTTTCTATCCAAAGCCAATAATTATATGCATATTCTATTTACTGGAAAGGAGTAGTAACCAGATTAAATCGGGTACGTTTTTTATCCGGCCGTGTAAATACTGCCCCCTAGCCCTAACAGGTTAACAAGGCACACATGTTCATTGAAATGCATTCCAGGTGACTACTTCATGAAGCTGGTTGAGAGATAGCCACCCTTTGCCGCCTTTGGCAATTTGAAGAATCTCAATTCTAAAATATATTTAGATTTGTTTTACACCTTTTTGGTTACTACATGATTCCATATGTGTCATTTCATATTTTTGATGTCTTTACTATTATTAAACAATGTATCGAATCAGGACAACAATTGATTGCTGGTGTATATAGCTTTAAGGTGACACAACTCTCCTGGCTGAGGATCCAAGGCCTCAGATCAGCTTGGCAAATGGCTGACGATGACCAGACCCCTCTCACCCACATAAGAGAAGAGGGGGAGTGCGGTGCCGAATAAAACACCGGCCCAGCCGAATCTCTCTCTTGTTCTAAAGTATTGGTAAAGGAATGTTCCTTTGTCTACAGAAGACCTTTTCCCACCAAAACTTTAACACCCGAATAGTAAGCACTGGAGCTATATTTATAACATCTGAATGTTTGGAATGGTCAGTGGGAATCTAAAGAATAATCATGTCACGTTTTATTATTTTGTGATGTTATTAAGAATAGTATCAAGGAAATACTGTAACTCGGACAAGGCAGGGCTTTACCTAGCAGAGACTTGTAGATGACCTGGAGCCAGTGGGTTTGGCGATGAGTCTGAAGCGAGGGCCAGCCAACGAGAGAGTACAGGTCGCAGTGGTGGGTAGTATATGGGGCTTTGGTGACAAAACGGATGGCACTGTGATAGACTGCATCCAATTTGTTGAGTAGAGTGTTGGAGGCTATTTTGTAAATGACATGGCCGAAGTCGAGGATCCGTAGGATGGTCAGTTTTACGAGGGTATGTTTGGCAGCATAAGTGAAGGATGCTTTGTTGCGAAATAGGAAGCCGATTGTAGATTTAATTTTGGATTGGAGATGCTTAATGTGAGTCTGGAAGGAGAGTTTACAGTCTAACCAGACACCTAGGTAATTGTAGTTGTCCACATATTCTAAGTCAGATCCGTCCAGAGTAGTGATGCTGGACGGGCGGGCAGGTGCAGGCAGCGATTGGTTGAAGAGCATGCATTTAGTTTTACTTGCATTTCAGAGCAGTTGGAGAGTTGTATGGCATTGAAGCTCGTCTGGAGGTCAGTTAAAACTTCTCTAGGGTATGTGGGACGGTAGCGTCCCAACTCGCCAACAGCCAGTGAAATAGCAGAGCGCCAAATTCAAAACAACAAAAATCTCATAATTCTAATTTCTCACACATACAAGTATTATACACCATTTGAAATAATAGTTTTTCAACTTTTAAGCTGAACATTCTGATATGTTCCATCAGCCTTATGAACTGATACAGCATATAGCACCACTTTACTACTTTGATACATATCAGTTGGGATTAAGAATTGAGTACACGAAATGTCCACTGAAAACAAAGTGGTATACTTTAGTATAGCCTCCATTACACCACTGACTATACGATTTGAGAAGGGCTCTCCTCCCTCACTGCTTTTGTCATTTCACATCACCTTCCGTATGACTGGTGCAACGCGGCTCAGGTTAATTGAACTCCCTCATAGGCTGCATTTACAAAATATTATTTTTTTCGCTAATTCGTCTTTTGACCCATCAGCTCTGAAAATGATCTGTTGTGAAAAGATCTGATGCGATTGGTCAAAAAGGCCAATACGTGGAAAAAAGTTTAGAATTGGACGGCCTGTGTAACACAGCCATGGGCAACATTCTGCAGCAAAGGTGAGGCGATGCAACAACCAATGGATGCTTGCCACATCATCAACTGTGTCCTCAACTGACATATGATGTGGTTAGCTGATACTTAAAATACCTATCAAGGTGATGTAGATCTGTCAGACGTCAGCAGGTTCTAAGCTTTGGAAAGCGGCCGGAGTCTGTCTGGCCGCAACCACAAACTCCCTCATAGTCTGTTTGGTCCCAGCCACACAGGCTGTGTTTAAACATGCAGCCCATTTCTGACCTTCTGCCCCGCATTACTGGTATAACAGCTGATCTGATTGGTGAAAAGACAAATTACTGGGGAATAAATAAGTATTGGGCTGCAACAGATGCTTGAACATGTATGAAATTGAATATGCATTCATCAGTCTGTTTTCAATTAAAATGTTGAACTGAATTTGGTGTGTTTTTTGTAGTACAATCATCTCTGTTGTTCACCATATGTCAACGGATGGCTTCTGTTGAAAAACAATTGGCTCAATCCGGAATGGGTGAGGTCACTCTTTAAAACCATTGGATTGGTCCATGATGTGCAAACTCCACCCTCCAGCACACCAGCTGAATGAAATCAAGAGCACCTAATCGCAATTGGGAAATTGAACCAATTGCAATGAAGTTCATTGGCTGACAGCTGTACAGCTGGTTAGAAGAGTCTGGGGTTCCTTTATAAGGATCAACCAAAAACAGCTGTAAGATATAGCAACAGGGATACTGTGGTAGGGTGTCTGTCTTCTATTAGTTCTGCATATTGTTGTGGTTTTGATCACTGAAATGGCTGTGACTTTTGGACTCTCTTTGAGGTTAGTGGTTCATTATATTCGTCTGATTGGTTTACCTTGTCTTAAAGTTTTCAATGGTTATTTGTGTTTAACTGTCTGTATGTTTTGTAGTGTTTCTTGGATTTGTTGCCTGCTAATTGGAGGGGTAACGTGTTCTACCCTTCAAGGTGCGTTTGGTTTCCACTAATTCAGCTCAAATCAGTCTAGTTCCAATAGTATAAGGCTAGCCTTTTACATAATGTTTTTTTTTTTTTTTCCTAGATGATGCTTATGGGCATCCTGCCTACACTGAACCAGAATCAACTGGATCCCAAGCAAGTGTGCTGTCTGGTCCAAATGCTAAAGCTAATGGCCGCAATACCCCAGCAAGTGTGACGTTGTGTCGAAATGCCTCAGCAGAAGCGGCCGGCCCCCGCGCCTCAGCAGAAGCGGCCGGCCCCCGCGCCTCAGCAGAAGCGGCCGGCCCCCGCGCCTCAGCAGAAGCGGCCGGCCCCCGCGCCTCAGCAGAAGCTACTGGCAAAAATACCCCAGCAAGTGTGACGTTGTGTCCAAATGCCTCAGCAGAAGCGACCAGCCCCCGCGCCTCAGCAGAAGCTACTGGCAAAAATACCCCAGCAAGTGTGACGTTGTGTCCAAATGCCTCAGCAGAAGCGACCAGCCCCCGCGCCTCAGCAGAAGCTACTGGCAAAAATACCCCAGCAAGTGTGACGTTGTGTCGAAATGCCTCAGCAGAAGCGACCGGCCCCCGCGCCTCAGCAGAAGCGACCCGCGCCTCAGCAGAAGCGACCCGCGCCCGCGCCTCAGCAGAAGCGACCGGCGCCCGCGCCTCAGCAGAAGCGACCGGCGCCCGCGCCTCAGCAGAAGCGACCGGCCCCCGCGCCTCAGCAGAAGCGACCGGCCCCCGCGCCTCAGCAGAAGCGACAAGCCTTGAACAGACGGCCCGACCCCTCAACAAGCTAGATAGGGAGATCATAATTTGGTTTGCCCAACTCCTTAATCGTCTTTCCCCTGTTACTGTGCCTCCATTTGAAGAAAAGGGCAAAGGTAACTGAGGTGAGGAAATGTGCACCCTAATGCACTTTGAAATGAGGATCTTCCACTTGCGCATCATCATGCAAAATGTTTACAGGGGTGGATGCTACATTGGTATAAGTTTTTATAACCATACAACTAAAATTGACATCTGATTTGGTGACATTGCTGACACTTTGGTTCTACCGTCATGCTTTTAATTTGGCCTTGTGTTCCTGCTACTCTTGCATGGTTTGATCAATAAACAATTTGATTCTCAAAATGCCTAGTGTTTAAAATGGAGGGGTCTCTTCTGCCCACCATGTGCTTGCTGATCGGGGACAGACTTGGTCTGGAGTAAAAGGGAATGTGGTTCACAACACTTGTGTAAACAGATTTGTTTACCTTTTCTGGTAGTTCAAATGCTAAAGTTCTGTAAATTGTCAGAGCTCCCTCATGTTAATTCCTAACGGTATTTGTGTAGGGTGTTCCACTTACATTAATCTGCCCGTTACATTGGTTACCATACTAGGAGTCCCGTTAGTGTGACACCTGTCGACAACATCCGGTGAAAGGCGGGTGTGCAAATCTAATATTGAACAATATATTTTAAAGCTTTAATTTGTTAATCTAACTGCTTTACAGCGAAAGCATATCATGCTATTGTTTGAGAATGGCGGTCTACATGTTGCTACAACAAGCATGGTTTTAAGTCTTGTTGGTGCCATCGATTTCAGTAATCAACATGCAGACAAAGGAATCCAAGAAGCTACTGCTTAACTATTAAAATGAGTTAAACACTTCTATTCAATCCTCAGGTACCCTAAAATGTAAAACTGTATTTTATAATGACAGTATGTTCTATAGAAAAGTAAAAAAAAATTGGCAAGTACGTGTCTTCTTCATCGCACGCCCACAGACTGATTTCCAACTGACTCCTGGTACCAAAACTCATTTTGGATGAAACAAGCCTGAAACCTTGAACAAAGACATATCTAGTGGAAGCCATAGGAATTGCAATCTGGGAGCTGGAATTACATTGGCCCCATGGCTTTCCATTGAAAGATCATGGGATCTCAGAGAAATTTCTTGTTCTTTTTTCTTTGGATTTTCAGCTACCATATCAATTGTGTTAGTCTCATACATTTTAACATTGACAAACGTCAGTGTTTTCTATCCAATAATACATATATGCATGTCCTGGCTTCTGGGCCTGAGTGCCAGGCAGTTTACTTGGGCACGTCAGTCAGGTGGAAATTCTGAAAAAAGGACCCTAGCCCTAACAAGTTACCATAGGTGCCTAAAGAATATGAATGCAGTTCACCTGATAGTCCCATTGCCTGTAACTGTAACCTCTCGCAGGGAACATGGATGCAATCGTATATACATTAATCAACTTTGGGCAGAGTAAGTGAACTTGTTAACATATGGATTGTCTGAAAGACAAGCTGGAATATTCAGACACAGAACTCTCAATGTGGTCTGCTGCACAATCCATTTCTACCTGACCACAATGACGTTGCACTTGCAGATGCCCGCTGGCAGACACTTTAAAAGGTGTGCTTAATTAAGCTCACACATTGCACTTTTATCTAGAACCAATTGTAAATAAGAATGTGTTCTTAAGCCTGGTGACTCAATACTGCTTTTTTGGTATCAAGGCGTCAATCTCAAAAACAGAGGTAGATGTCCCCTGGGGTCGTTTTTAGGGGGGGGGGGATCTGAATGATCTGCATTCTGTGATCGTTTGTTATCCAGGATCAGGGCAAACTGAGTTTTTAAACAGTTTTTTCAGAAAATAATAGTCAGTCGGATCCAGATATCACAGAATCCAGTTTGAGTGCTTTGAACAGGCCTTCACCTGGCCATCTACTGGACAGGTTGTGGTGCTACTACACTGTCATAGGGAAACATGAGTAAACTATTATGAACAAAAATATAAATGCAACATGTTAAGTGTAGGTCCCATGTTTCATGACTTGAAATAAATATTCCAGAGGATTTGATGTAACATTTATTATGATAAGCCGCCTCCAACGTCAATTTAGAGAATTTGGCAGTACGTCCAACCGGCCTCAAAACAGCAGAACGTGTGTAACCACGCCCACCCAGGACGTCCACATCTGGCTTCTTCACCTGTGGGATCGTCTGAGACCAGACATCCGGACAGCTGATGAAATTAAAGAGTCTTTCTGTCTGCCCTTTTGTGGGGGAAAACTAATTCTGATTGTCTGGGCATGGCTCCCCAGTGTGTGGGCCTGGCTCTCAAGTGGGTGGGTCTATGCCCTCTCAGGCACACCCATGGCTGCGCCTCAACCCAGTCATGTGAAATCCATAGATAACAACCTCATTTTTTTTATTTCAATTGACTGATGTCTTTATTTGAACAGTAACAGTAAATTTATGGAAATTGTTGCATGTTGCATTTATTTTTTTCAGTATACAGTACCAGTCAAAAGTTTGTACACACCTACTCATTCAAGGGTTTTTCTTTATTTTTACTCTTTTCTACATTGGAGAATAATAGTGAAGACATCAAAACCATGAAATAACACATAGAATAATGCAGTAACCAAAAAAGTGTTAAACAAATCAAAATATATTTTAGATTCTTCAAAGTAGCCACCCTTTGCCTTGATGACAGCTTTGCACATTCTTGGCATTCTCTCAAACAGCTTAACCTAGAATGCTTTTCAAACAGTCTTGCAGGAGTTCTCACATATGCTGAGCACTATATAGATACTTTTGTACGGGTTTCCTCCAGCATCTTCACAAGGTCTTTGCTGTTGTTCTTGGATTGATTTGCACTTTTCGCACCAAAGTGCGTTAATCTCTAGGAGATAGAACGCGCCTCCTTTCTGAGCGGTATGATGGCTGTGTGGTCCCATGGTGTTTATACTTGCACACTATTGTTTGTACAGATGAACGTGGTACCTTCAGGCGTTTGGAAATTGCTCCCAAGGATGAACCAGACTTGCAGAGGTTTACACATTTTTTTCCGAGGTCTTGGCTGATTTCTTTTGATTTTCCCATGATGTCAAGCAAAGAGGCACTGAGTTTGAAGGTAGGCCTTGAAATACATCCACAGGTACACCTCCAATTGACTCAAATTGGCCTATAAGAAGCTTCTAAAGCCATGACATCATTTTCTGGAATTTTCCAAGCTGTTTATTAAAGGCACAGTCAACTTAGTGTATGTAAACTTCTGACCCACTGGAATTGTGATACAGTAAGCTATTGTCACGTCCTGACCTTAGAAAGCTGTTATTTTCTATGGTAGATTAGGTCAGGGCATGACAGGGGGGTTTTCTAGTTTAGTTTTTCTATGTTGTCAGGTTCTAGTTTTGTATTTCTATGTTGGGTTTTGTTTGGGATGATCTCCAATTAGAGGCAACTGGTCCTCGTTGTCTTTAATTGGAGATCATACTTAAGTAGGGTTTTTTTTCCACCAGGGTTTGTGGGAGATTGTTTCTGAGTTAGTGTATGTTTCTACTCTGCGTCACGGTTTGTTGTTTTTGTATGTTCAGTTTATTGTGTATATATTGCAAAGTTTCACAGTGAAAATAAAATGTGGAACGACATACACGCTGCGCTTTGGTCCGCTCCTTCCTACGACAACTGTGAAAATTATTAGTGAAATAATCTGTCTGTAATTAATTGTTGGAAAAATTACTTGTGTCATGCACAAAGTAGATGTCCTAACCGATTTGCCAAAACTATAGTTTCTTAACAAGAAATTTGAGGAGTGGTTGAAAAACAAGTTTTAATGACTCCAACCTAAGTGTATGTAAACTTCCGACTTCAACTGTATGTAAACAGCTACAAAGAATACAGATAAACTCTCTCGGTAGGCAGTGTGGTTGTAACGTCTGCTTCCAACTGACACTCAAACATTACAACGGAACGATTTGATTAGTGTAATGTTGGCTGTTGATGCATATTATTGTTCAGGTTTGGATAGAAAACACACTAAAGTTTCTAAAACTGTTTGAATGGTGTCTGTGAGTATAACAGAACTCCTATGGCAGGCAAAAACCTGACAAGGTTTCAAGCAGGAAGTACCCTGTCTGACAAGGAGTCGTGCGTCTTGCATCTTTTTATTGAAAAGTAAGGATCTTAGCTGTAACGTGACAATTCCCAGGGCTCCAATAGGCTCTCAGAGCCCGCAAAATAACTGAAGGTTTACGAGGGAGCCTCAGGTTGAAACAGATTATCGCCTTTTGTAAGTGGCTGCTCCGAGGACCTTTGAATGATGCGCGTGCATGAGTCGCTTCTGAGGAGAAATTTTATTCGGCTGTTTAGGCTCAATGCATACTCCCGGTCTGAATATTATCACTTCTCTACGACATAAATGGCATAAAAATTGGTTTTAAACAGCGGTTGACATGCTTCGAAGTACGGTAATGGAATATTTAGACATTTTTGACACGCCAATGCGCCATGCGCGAAACCGGGAAGAAGCATTCTAGAACTCACGAACAAAACGTCGCTGTTTGGATATAACGATGGATTATTTGGGACCAAACCAACATTTGTTATTGAAGTAGAAGTCCTGGCAGTGTATTCTGATGAAGAACAAGCAAGGTAAGAACATTTTTCTTATAGGAAATGTGATTTTGGTGGATGCTGACCTGGGTGGGTATCTAAATAGCTAGCCCTGTAATGCCGGGCTATGTACTTAGATTATTGCAAAATGTGCTTCATCCGAAAAGCTATTTTAAAATCGGACATATCGAGTGCATAGAGGAGTAATGTATCTATAATTCTTAAAATAATTGTTATGCTTTTTGTGAACGTTTATCGTGAGTAATTTAGCAAACTGTTAGTAAATTCAACGGAAGTTTGCCGGGGGTTATGCGTTTTCTGAACGTCACATGCTAATGCAAAAAGCAGTTTTTTGATATAAATATGAACTTGATTGAACAGACATGCATGTATTGTATAACACAATGTCCTAGGTGTGTCATCTGATGAAGATCATCAAAGGTTAGTGCTGCATTTAGCTGTGGTTTGGGTTTATGTGACATGATATGCTAGCTTGAAAAATGGCTGTCTGATTTTTTCTGGCTGGGCACTCTGCTGACATAATCTAATGTTTTGCTTTCGTTGTAAAGCCTTTTTGAAATCGGACAGTGGGGTTAGATTAACGAGATTCTTGTCTTTAAATAGCTGTAAAATAGTCATATGTTTGAGAAATTGAAGTAATAGTATTTCTAACGATTCAAAAATCGCGCCACTGGAATATCAGTAGCTGTTACGTAGGTGGGACGAAATCGTCCCACATACCCCAGACAGGTTAACCTCCCTACGTCTACCTTTGACTCATTTCTCTCTGCCTCCTTCTTTCCACTCCTCTCCTCTTTTGACCTCACCCTCTCACCGTCCCCCCTACTCACAAGGCAGGCAATATGCTTGACCTCATCTTTACTAGATGCTGTTCTTCTACTAATCTCACTGCAACTCCCCTCCAAGTCTCCGACCACTACCTTGTATCCTTTTCCCTCTCGCTCTCCTCCAACACTACTCACTCTGCCCCTACTCAGATGGTATTGTGCCATCGCAACCTTCGCTCTCTCTCTCCTGCTACTCTCTCCTCTTCCATCTCTTCTCATCTCTTCCCTCTGCTCAATCCTTCTCCAACCAATCTCCTGATTCTGCTACCTTGACCCTCCTCTCCTCCCTTTCTGCATCCTTTGACTCTCTATGTCCCCTATCCTCCCGGCCAGGTCGGTCCTCCCTTCCTGCTCCGTGGCTTGATGACTCATTGTGAGCTCACAGAACAGGCCTCCCGGCACCCGAGCGGAAATGGAGGAAAACTAGCCCAACAACCTGCCCGCTTGACCCTATCCCCTCTCTTCTCCAGACCATTTCCGGAGACCTTCTCATCTCGCTCATCAACTCATCCTTGACCGCTGGCTACGTCTCTTCCGTCTTCAAGAGAGCGAGAGTTGCACCCCTTCTCAAAAAACCTACACTCGATCCCTCTGATGTCAACAACTACAGACCAGTATCTCTTCTTTCTTTTCTCTCAAACTCTTGAGCGTGCCGTCTTTGGCCAGCTCCCTTGCTATCTCTCTCAGAATGACCTTCTTGATCCAAATCAGTCAGGTTTCAAGACTGGCCATTCAACTGAAACCGCTCTTCTCTATGTCACGGAGGCTCTCCGCACTACTAAAGCTAACTCTCTCTCCTCTGCTCTCACCCAATCTAGACCTATCTGCTGCCTTTGATACTGTGAACCATCAGATCCTCCTCTCCACCCTCTCCGAGTTGGGCATCTCCGGCGCGGCTCACTCTTGGATTGCGTCCTACCTGACAGGTCGCTCCTACCAGGTGGTGTGGCGAGAATCCGTCTCCGCACCACGTGCTCTCACCACTGGTGTCCCTCAGGGCTCAGTTCTAGGCCCTCTCCTATTCTCGCTATACACCAAGTCACTTGGCTCTGTCATATCCTCACATGGTCTCTCCTATCCCTGCCTGTGCCATTAAACCCTTACAACTCATCCAGAACGCCGCAGCCTGTCTGGTGTTCAACCTTCCCAAGTTCTCTCTGCTACAAGACCATGGTGCTTGCCTACGGAGCTGTGAGGGGAACGGCACCTCCGTACCTTCAAGCTCTGATCAGTCCCTACACCCAAAGAAGGGCACTGCGTTCATCCACCTCTGGCCTGCTCGCCTCCCTACCTCTGCGGAAGCACAGTTCCCGCTCAGCTCAGTCAAAACTGTTCGCTGCTCTGGCACCCCAATGGTGGAACAAGCTCCCTCACGATGCCAGGACAGCGGAGTCAATCACCACCTTCCGGAGACACCTGAAACCCCACCTCTTTAAGGAATACCTGGGATAGGATAAAGTAATCCTCCTACCCCCCCATAAAAAAGATATAGATGTACTATTGTAAAGTGGTTGTTCCACTGGATATCATAAGGTGAATGCATCAACTTGTAAGTCGCTCTGGATAAGAGCGTCTGCTAAATGACGTAAATGTAAATGTAGATCCCCTGAACGCAGCCCACTTTCCAGCTCACACTCTCAAACACATACATCCCCCTGAACGCAGCTCACTTTCCAGCCTTTTGCCTATTCCCTGCCTGTACTTTAGCCTATCGGATTTCCTGTTATCAACCTATTGCCTGATCTAGAGACAACGTTACTAGCCTTTTCCCTGCCTGTACTGTTGCCTTTTGGGTCCCCCTGTGTATGACCTTCTGCTGCCCCTGGACCAAGCTGCCTGCCTTCTCATGTGGTCCTTTACAATAAACACTTGCTGCGCCCTGCACTTCAGCTCTCTGTCTCCCATCGTGTTCCTTACAGTGGTCTACAGCTTATCATGAGAAACTCTACCTCAGGCGAGCAATAGCTCGAGACTTCCTTAGATATCGTGTACCAGAAGTTGTTTATAAAAATACATAGACTGCTGCCCCTTGTATTACTAGACGCCGCTGTTCTATCCTGCCGGTACATCGTAGTATGTTGATGTTGTTGTTCAGCCATGACTCCGCGAAGCATGAGATGTTACAGTTTTTAATGTCCCGTTGGTAATTTAATCTTCCGCGTAACTCGTCGATTTTATTGTCCAGCGATTGCACGTTTGCTAACAGAATGGAGGGAAAATGTTTTTTTGTTGTTGGTCACCTACGATTTCTCAGAAGGCAGCCGGACCTTCGGCCCCTCTTTTTCCGCCTCCTCTTCACGCAGATCACGGGGATCGGGGCCTGTTCCCGAGGAAGCAGCATATCCGTCGGGATCGTCAGAGTCGCGATTGGAAAAAGAGGATTCTGCTAGTCCGTGGTGAATAAATCGCAGTCCTGATGTCTAGAAGTTATTTTCGGTCATAAGAGATGGTAGAAGCAACATTATGTACAAAATAAATTTAAAAAATAAGTACAAACAATGCAAATAAGCGAACAAAAAAACACAAACGTCTGCCATTTTCTCCGGTGCCATCATACATCAAGCTGGACTTGGTATTTTACCAAATAGGGCACTCTTCTGAATGCCGCCGCTACCTTGTCACAACACAAATGATTGGCTCAAACTTATGAACTTCTCTAGGGTAGGGGACAGTATTTTCACGGCCGGATGAAAATCGTACATAAATTAAATGGCCTACTACTTGGGCCAAGGAACTAGAATATGCATATTATTAGTAGATTTGGATAGAAAACACTCTGAAGTTTCTAAAACTGTTAGAATGATGTCTGTGAGTATAACATAACTCATATGGCAGGCAAAAACCTGAGAAGAATCTAACCAGGAAGTGGGAAATCTGGTGCTTGTAGTCTTTTCAAGTCATTGCCTATCGAACACACAGTGACTTGCGGTTCATTTTGCACTTCCTAAGGCTTCCACTAGATGTCAACAGTCTTTAGAAAGTTGTTTGAGGTGTCTATGATGAACAGAGAGCGAACAGAGGAAGTTGGAAGTTGTTGACTCAGGAAAGCACATGAGTTCATTGGTGCGCTTTCACGTGAGAGTTATTAACTGTGTTCCAAAACGATTTTCAAGACATTGGAATCGTCCGGTTGGAATATTATTGAAGTTCTAAGTTAAAAAGGCCCTAAAGATTGATGCTATACAACGTTTGACATGTTTGAACGAAAGCAAATATAACTTTTTTTGACTATTCGTCGTGACATTTTGGCCGCGATTCCTACACTTGGAGTAGCTTACTGAACGCGCTAACAACAAAGAGGTATTTGGACATAAATTATGGACTTTATCGAACAAAACAACATTTATTGTGGACCTGGGATTCCTGGAAATGCCTTCTGATGAAGATCATCAAAGTGAATATTTCTAATGCTATTTATGATTTTAGATGACTCCAAAATGGTGGGTATCTGTATTGCTTGATGTCTTTTTCTGAGCGCAGTACTCAGATTATTGCAAAGTGTGCTTTCCCTGTGAAGCTTTTTTGAAATCTGTCACAGCGGTTGCATAAAGGAGATGTTCATCTATAATTCTTTGAATAACAGTTTAATATTTTATCAACGTTTATGTTGAGTATTTTTGTAAATTGTTGTACTGATTCATCGTTAGTTTTGGAGGCAAAATATTTTCTGAACATCACGCGCCAATGTAAAATGCTTTTTTTTTAATATAAATATCAACTTGATCGAACAAAAAAAGGCATGTATTGTGTAACATGATGTCCTATGAGTGTCATCTGATGAAGATCGTCAAAGGTTAGTGAATAATTTTAGCTGAATTTCTGGTAATTGTGACGCCTGTCCTTGCTAGGTAAATGGCTGTGTGGTTTTTCTTGTGTTGGAACTGTCCTAACAAAATTTAACTTTATGCTTTCGCCGTAAAGCCTTTGTGAAATCGGACAATGTGGTTACTTTAAGGAGACGTGTATCTTTAAAATGGTGTAAAATAGTCGTATGTTTGAGAACTTTGAATTATGACATTTTGTGGTTTTGAATTTGGCGCTCTGATTTTTCACTGGCTGTTGAATAGTGTGAACCGTGGGTGGGACGGTAGCATCAAACCTGCCCAAGAGAGGTTAACAAGGAATTAACTTTTAACAAGGCACACATGTTCATTGAAATGCATTCCAGGTGACTACCTCATGAAGCTGGTTGAGAGATAGCCACCCTTTGCCGCCTTTGGCAATTTGAAGAATCTCAATTATAAAATATATTTAGATTTGTTTTACACCTTTTTGGTTACTACATGATTCCATATGTGTCATTTCATATTTTTGATGTCTTCACTATTATTAAACAATGTATCGAATCAGGACAACAATTGATTACTGATGTATATAGCTTTGATGTGACACAACTCTCCTGGCTGAGGATCCAAGGCCTCAGATCAGCTTGGCAAATGGCTGACGATGACCAGACCCCTCTTACCCACATAAGAGAAGAGGGGGGAGGGCTGTGCCGGTTAAAACCATTGGATTGGTCCATGATGTGCAAACTCCACCCTCCAGCACACCAGCTGAATGAAATCAAGAGCACCTAATCGCAATTGGGAAATTGAACCAACTGCAATGAAGTTCATTGGCTGACAGCTGTACATAATTAGCCAGCCAGGTTAGAAGGGTCTGGGATTCCGTTATAAGGATCAACCAAAAACAGCTGTAAGATAGAGCAACAGGGATACTGTGGTAGGGTGTCTGTCTTCTATTAGTGCTGCAGTTTATTGTGGTTTGGTCACTGAAATGGCTGTGACTTTTGGACTCTCTTTGAGGTTAGTGTTTCATTATATTCATCTGATTGGTTTACCTTGTCTTAAAGTTTTCACTGGTTATTTGTGTTTAACTGTCTGAATGTTTTGTAGTGTTTCTTGGATTTGTTGCCTGCTGATTGGAGGGATAACGTGTTTTACCCTTCAAGGTGTGTTTGGTTTTCACTAATTCAGCTCAAATCAATCTAGTTCCAATAGTTTTAAGGCGAGCCTTTTACATAATGTTTTTCTTTGTTTCCTAGACGGTACTTATGGGCATCCTGCCTACACTGAACCAGAATCAAATGGATCCCATGCCCAAGCAAGTGTGGTGTCTGGTCCAAATGCTAAAGCTACTAGCCACAATTCTTCGGCAGCAGAAGCTAATGGCCGCAATACCCCAGCAAGTGTGACGTTGTGTCCAAATGCCTCAGCAGAAGCGGCCGGCCCCCGCGCCTCAGCAGAAGCGGCCGGCCCCCGCGCCTCAGCAGAAGCGGCCGGCCCCCGCGCCTCAGCAGAAGCGGCCGGCCCCCGCGCCTCAGCAGAAGCGGCCGGCCCCCGCGCCTCAGCAGAAGCGGCCGGCCCCCGCGCCTCAGCAGAAGCGGCCGGCCCCCGCGCCTCAGCAGAAGCGGCCGTCAAAAATACCCCAGCAAGTGTGACGTTGTGTCCAAATGCCTCAGCAGAAGCGGCCGGCCCCCGCGCCTCAGCAGAAGCGGCCGGCCCCCGCGCCTCAGCAGAAGCGGCCGGCCCCCGCGCCTCAGCAGAAGCGGCCGGCCCCCGCGCCTCAGCAGAAGCGGCCGGCCCCCGCGCCTCAGCAGAAGCGGCCGGCGCCTCAGCAGAAGCGGCCGGCCCCCGCGCCTCAGCAGAAGCGGCCGGCCCCCGCGCCTCAGCAGAAGCGGCCGGCGCCTCAGCAGAAGCGGCCGGCCCCCGCGCCTCAGCAGAAGCGACAAGCCTTGAACAGATGGCCCGACCCCTCAACAAGCTAGATAAGGAGATCATAATTTGGTTTGCCCAACTCCTTAATCGTCTTTCCCCTGTTACTGTGCCTCCATTTGAAGAAAAGGGCAAAGGTAACTGAGGTGAGGAAATGTGCAAACCAATGCACTTGTTTGAAATGAGGATCTCCTTCACTTGTGCATCGCCATACAAATTGTTTATAGGGGTGGACGCTACAATGGTATGAATTGTTTTTAACCATAAGACTAAAATTGACATCTGATTTGGTTATGTTACTGAAACTTAAGTTCTATGGTTATGCTTTTGATTTGGCCTGGTGTTCCTGCTACTCTTGCATGATTTGATCAATAAACAATTTGACTTTCAATATGCGTTGTCTTTAAAATGTAGGGCTCTCTCCTGCCTACCATGTGTTTGCTGGTTGGGCTCTGACTGGGTCTGGAGTAAACGGGAATATGGTTCCCAATACTGGTGTAAGCAGATTTGTCTACCTTTGTTTCTGGTAGTTCAAATGCTGAAGTTCTGTAAATTGTCAGAGCTCCCTCATATGTTCATACTTTACCTGCCCCTTTGTGTAGGGTGTTTGACTTACAGTAATCTGCCTGTTATCATAGGTGCCTAAAGAATGTGAATGCAGTTTACCTCCTCCCATTGCCTGTCACTAACCTGTGCCAGGGAAGCGACGGTGTATACTTGGCCTTATTCAGAAACATTAAAACAACTTGACACATTTTACCTGTGCTCTAATGTTGGTCTGGCCAGACACACAGACATGGATGCAATCGTATATGCATTCACCACTTTCAGCTGTAAGTACTGAACGTGTCTTTATCAGACATTCCTTATGTCAACTCTAAATGTGGTCTTGTGCACAATCCATTTCTCCCTGACACCAATGAGATTGCTCTGGCTGGAACATTGACTTTTTTAAAGGTGCATTTGATTAAGCTCTTTGGACTAATTAATCTGGAGCCATTGTACAATTGTCTTAATCCTAAAAGCCTGCCTGGTGACTTTAAAACATTTTTCAAGGAACTAAACTCAGCAAAAAAAGAAACAACCCTTTTTCAGGAACCTGTCTTTTAAATACACTGCTCAAAAAAATAAAGGGAACACTTAAACAACACAATGTAACTCCAAATCAATCACACTTCTGTGAAATCAAACGGTCCACTTAGGACGCAACACTGACAATACATTTCACATGCTGTTGTGCAAATGGAATAGACAACAGGTGGAAATTATAGGCAATAAGCAAGACACCCCCAATAAAGGAGTGGTTCTGCAGGTGGAGACCACAGACCACTTTTCAGTTCCTATGCTTCCTGGCTGATGTGTTGGTCACTTTTGAATGCTGGCGGTGCTTTCACTCGTGGTAGCATGAGACGGAGTCTACAACCCACACAAGTGGCTCAGGTAGTGCACCTCATCCAGGATGGTACATCAATGCGAGCTGTGGCAAGAAGGTTTGCTGTGTCTGTCAGCGTAGTGTCCAGAGCATGGAGGCGCTACCAGGAGACAGGCCAGTACATCAGGAGATGTGGAGGAGGGCAACAATCCAGCAGCAGGACCGCTACCTCCGCCTATGTGCAAGGAGGAGCAGGAGAAGCACTGCCAGAGCCCTGCAAAATGACCTCCAGCAGGCCACAAATGTGCATGTGTCTGCTCAAACGGTCAGAAACAGACTCCATGAGGGTGGTATGAGGGCCCGACGTCCACAGGTGGGGTTTGTGCTTACAGCCCAACACCGTGCAGGACGTTTGGCATTTGCCAGAGAACACCAAGATTGGCAAATTCGGCACTGGCGCCCTGTGCTCTTCACAGATGAAAGCAGGTTCACACTGAGCACATGACAGACGTGACAGAGTCTGGAGACGCCGTGGAGAACGTTCTGCTGCCTGCAACATCCTCCAGCATGACCGGTTTGGCGGTGGGTCAGTCATGGTGTGGGGTGGCATTTCTTTGGGGGGCCGCACAGCCCTCCATGTGCTCGCCAGAGGTAGCCTGACTGCCATTAGGTACCGAGATGAGATCCTCAGACCCCTTGTGAGACCATATGCTGGTGCGGTTGGCCCTGGGTTCCTCCTAACGCAAGACAATGCTAGACCTCATGTGGCTGGAGTGTGTCAGCAGTTCCTGCAAGAGCAAGGCATTGATGCTATGGACTGGCCCACCCGTTCCCCAGACCTGAATCCAATTGAGCACATCTGGGACATCATGTCTCGCTCCATCCACCAACGCCACGTTGCACCACAGATTGTCCAGGAGTTGGCAGATGCTTTAGTCCAGGTCTGGGAGGAGATCCCTCAGGAGACCATCCGCCACCTCATCAGGAGCATGCCCAGGCGTTGTAGGGAGGTCATACAGGCACGTGGAGGCCACACACACTACTGTTTTAATGACATTACATCAAAGTTGGATCAGCCTGTGGTGTGGTTTTCCACTTTAATTTTGAGTGTGACTCCAAATCCAGACCTCCATGAGTTGATAAATTGGATTTCCATTGATTATTTTTATGTGATTTTGTTGTCAGCACAATCAACTATGTAAAGAAAAAAGTAATAAGATTATTTCTTTCATTCAGATCTAGGATGTGTTGTTTAAGTGTTCCCTTTATTTTTTTGAGCAGTATATAATTTGTTAAAATCCAAATAACTTCACAGCACTTCATTGTAAAGGGTTTAAACATTGTTTCCCATGCTTGTTCAATGAACCATAAACAATTAATGAACATGCACCTGTGGAACGGTCGTTAAGACACTATCAGCTTACAGACGGTAGGCAATTAAGGTCACAGTTAAGAAAACTTAGGACACTAAAGAGGCCTTTCTAATGACTCTGAAAAACACCAAAAGAAAGATGACCAGGGTCCCTGCTCATCTGCGTGAAAGTGCCTTAGGCATGCTGCAACGAGGCATGAGGACTGCAGATGTGGCCAGGGCAATAAATTGCAATGTCCGTACTGAGACGCCTAAGAGCGCTACAGGACGGACAGCTGATCGTCCTCGCAGTGGCAGACCACGTGTAACAACACCTGCACAGGATCGGTATATCGGAACATCACAGCTTCGGGACAAGTACAGGATTGCAACAACTGCCCGATTTACACCAGGAACACACAATCCATCTATCAGTGCTCAGACTGTCCGCAATAGGCTGAGAGAGGCTGGACTGAGGGCTTGTAGTCCTGTTGTACGGCAGACACTCAGCAGGGCACAAACCCATCATCGCTGGACCAGACTGGACTGGCAAAAAGTGCTCTTCACTGACGAGTCGCGGTTTTGTCTCAACAGGGGTGATGGTCGGATTCGCGTTTATCGTTGAAGGAATGAGCATTACACCGAGGCCTGTACTCTGGAGCAGGATCGATTTGGAGGTGGAGGGTCCGTCATGGTGTTCGGCGGTGTGTCACAGTATCATCGGACTGAGCTTGTCATTTCAGGCAATCTCAAAGACATTTAAATGTACATTTTAATTTTCATATTTTTGCCCTCAAAATCAGAAAAGAACATTGGATGTTTTAAGTCCAGAAAAATCAGGAGACCACCTTTAAGGTCTGGGAAATATCTACGAAAATCTGTTTTTTTTGTGTAGTTGTCCTTTAATTCATGTGTGCAGGAACTTAGCACTGTTGTTGGGTTAGCAGTGTTTCTGTACTACAGGCACGTAGCACTGTTGTTTGGTTAGCTGTGTTTCTGTAGTACAGGCACCTAGCACTGTTTTTGGGTTAGCAGTGTTTCTGTAGAAGACATGAGATGGAGTTTGCCAAACAAAAGGCCACTGGATCGATGCAAGTAGTCATGATATTATTCTGACTGAAATATCATTCAAACTGAAATATCACATTTCTATAACTATCCAGACACTTCACTCAGTACTTTGTTGAAGCACCTTTGGCAGCGATTACAGCCTCAAATCTTCTTGGGTATGACACTACACATTTGGCACACCTGTATGTGGGGAGTTTCTCCCATTCTTCTCTGCAGATCCTTTCAAGCTCTGTCAGGTTGGATGGGGAGCATTGCTAACAGCTATTTTCAGGTCTCTCCAGAGATTTTCAATCGGGTTCAAGTACAGGCTCTGGCTGGGCCACTCAAGGACATTCAGAGACTTTTTCTGAAGCCACTCCTGCGTTGTCTTGGCTGTGTGCTTAGGGTCGTTGTCCTGTTGGAAGGTGACCCTTTGCCCCAGTCTGAGGTCCTGAGTCCTCCGGAGGAGGTTTTCATCAAGCATCTCTCTGTACATTTCTCCATTCATCTATCCCTTGATCCTGACTGGTCTTTCAGTCCCTGCCCCTGAAAAACATCCCCACAGCATGAATCTTCCACCACCATGCTCCACCTTAGGGATGGTGCCAGTTTTCCTTCAGATGTGGCGCTTGGCATTCAGGCCAAAGATTTCAATCTTGCTTTCACCAGACCAGAGAATATTGTTGCTCATGGTCTGAGAGTCCTTTAGGTGCCTTTTGGCAAACTCCAAGCGGGCTGTCATGTGCCTTTTACTGAGGAGTGGCTTCTGTCAGGCCACTCTACCATAAATGCCTGATTGGTGGAGTGCTGAAGAGATGGTTGTCCTTCTGAAAGGTTCTCCCATCTCCACAGAGGAACTCTGGAGCTCTGTTAGGGTAACTGTTGGGTTCTTGGTTACCTCCCTGACCAGGGCCCTTCTCCCCCGATTGCTCAGTTTGGCCAGGCGGCCAGCTCTAGGAAGAGTCTTGGTGGTTCCAAACTTCTTCCATGTAAGAATGATGGAGGTCACTCTGTTCTCCGGGACCTTCAATGCTGTAGAAAAGTTTTGGTACCCTTCCTCAGATCTGTGCCTCGACACAATTGTGTTTCGGAGCTCTACGGAACTCTTCGAACTCATGGCTTGGTTTTTGCACTGACATGCACTGTCCATTTTGGGACCTTAGAGAGATGTGTGCCTTTCCAAATCATGCCCAATCAATTGAATTTACCACAGGTGGATTCCAATCAAGTTGTAGAAACATCTCAACGATGATCAATGGAAACAGGATGGACCTGAGCTCAGTTTCGAGTCTCATAGCAAAGGGTCTGAATAATTATGTAAATAAGGTATTTCCTGAATATGTTTTTTAAATTGTTCACATTTTATAAAAACCTGTTTTAATTTTTTCATTATGCGGTAGTTTGTATAGATTGATGAGGAAAAACTATTATTTAATCAATTTTATAATAAGTCTGTAACAAAATGTGGAAAAAGTGAAGTGGGCTGAATACTTTCTGAATGCACTGTAGGCATACATAGCCTGTAATGTTTGTTTTCAGTCAGACCAATCAGACCTTTGTAACTTAGCAACTTTGTATTTGTAATCAACTTCGTTCTGAAGTTATCGTGGTCACAGATCGTTTTGATTCTGTGTTTAGGGGAGATCTTCTGTGTATAAAGTGACACAGGAGGGGAAATAAGGCATCTAATGACACGCTTAGCTGTTCTACGATTGCTTTTGGGAACAACTTGGCTACTAAAGATACATTGTAAGATTGTTCTACGATGGTATAATCTGAATTTTGCTATTGTTAGAGTGTCTATCTAAAGTACACTCTGGATTGTGCTATTGTAAGAGTACAGTTGATTACAAGTACAAAGTGGCCAGCAGAATACCACCCTGCATCCCACTGCTGGCTTGTCTCTGAAGCTAAGCAGCGTTGGTACTGGTCTGTCACTAGATGGGAGACCAGATGGGGTTGGAGGACCAGTAGAAGGCACTCTTTCCTCTGTTCAAAACAAATATCCCAATTGATCAGTGACGTTGCCCTGTGTAGGGTGCTGTCTTTTGGATGGGATGTTAAACCAGTGTCCTGACTCTCTGTGGTCACTAAAGATCCCATGGCACTTATCTTAAGAGTAGGGGTGTTAAACCTGGTGTCCTGGCTAAATTCCCAATCTGGCCCTCATACCATCATCCCCAGTTTACAATTGGCTCATTAATCTCACCTGTAACTATTCCCTAGGTCATTGCTTCAAATGAGAAATGTGTTCTCAGTCAACTTATGTGGTAAAATAAGGGTTAATAAATAAAATAGTATCTATCTGAAGTACACTGAATTTTGCTAATATTAGAGTATCTGTCCAAAGTAGAAGATATAAGATTCTGTGGATTCTGTAGGTGCAGCTTTTTAGAAAAGGCTAAATGCAAAAATAACTATGTCAAGTAGTAGATTGCAGTTGACTGGATCACAGTCATCACTGGGTGTGATTAACATGTCTGTGTGTTTAACTGCAGCTGAGTGTGCATTTATGGTTCATCAGGCTCTCTGTCACGCCCTGACCTTAGATTGTCGTTTATTTTCTCTATTTTGGTTAGGTCAGGGTGTGATTTGGGTGGGCATTCTAGATTTTGTATTTCTATGTTTTCTATTTCTTTGTGTTGAGCAGCGTATGGTTCCTAATCAGAGGCAGCTGTTTATCGATGTCTCTGATTAGGAATCATACTTAGGCAGCCCTTTTTTCCACTTTCAGTTGTGGGATCTTGTTTTTGTATTGCTCAGTGAAGCCTGCAGAACGTGACGTTTGTGTTTCTTTGTTCATTGTTTTGTATAGTGTTCTGAGTATAATAATATAAATTTAACATGAGCACTTACCACGCTGCACCTTGGAGCGAGTAGTCGTCCTGCACTTCGCTCCGCAGGTAATATTACATTTCATTACAACGGTTTGATTTGTTTGATCTGAGCATTTTTTTAGCTAGCTACATAGCTGTCTTTGTATCAAAGATAATTGTGTAGTTTAGAGTAATTATCGAGGTTAGCTAGCCAGCTATTTTCGTCCGCTGTGACGTCGTTCTCCTAACTTAGTCAACACTGCTAGCTAGCCAACTTCTACCGACTAGCAGCGCTGTAGAAACTAATACATTACAACGGAACGATTTGATTAGTGTAGTCTTAGCTAGCTACATAGTTGCTACATAGCTACATAGTTGTCTTTGTATCTAAGATAATTGTGTAGTTTAGAGTAATTATCGAGGTTAGCTAGCCAGATATTTTCGTCCGCCGCGACGCCGTTCTCCAGACTTAGTCAACACACCTAGTCAACATCAAACCCACTGCTAGCTAGCCAACCTTTACCGACTAGCAGCACTGTAGAAACTAACACATTACAACGGAACGATTTGATTAGTGTAGTGTTAGCTAGCTACATAGTTGTCTTTGTCATAGTTTGATAATTGTGTAGTTTAGAGTAATTATCGAGGTTAGCTAGCCAGCTATTTCCATCCCCCGCGATGCCATTTTCCAAACCTAGCCAACTATTACCGACGAGCAGCATTGTAGAAACTAAATACATTACAAAGGAACGTCTTCATTAGTGTTATGTTAGCTAGCTACATAGTTGCCTTTGTATCATGATAAAGGTGTAGTACTGAAACTATCGAGGTTACCTAGCCAGCTACACTTTCAAACAAAGTCAACAACACAGCCACTGCTAGCTAGCCTACTTCACCAGCCAGCAGTACTGTATCATTTTAGTCATTTTAGTCAATAAGATTTTTGCAACGTAAGCTTAACTTTCTGAACATTCGAGACGTGTAGTCCACTTGTCAATCCAATCTCCTTTGCATTAGCGTAGCCTCTTCTGTAGCCTGTCAACTACATGTCTGTCTATCCCTGTTCTCTCCCCTCTGCACAGGCCATACACACGCTTCACACCGCGTGGCAGCTGCCACTCTAACCTGGTGGTCCCAGCGCGCACGACCCACGTGGAGTTCCAGGTCTCCGGCAGCCTCTGGAACTGCCGGTCTGCGGCCAACAAGGCAGAGTTCATCTCAGCCTATGCCACCCTCCAGTCCCTCGACTTCTTGGCGCTGACGGAAACATGGATTACCACAGATACCACTGCTACTCCTACTGCTCTCTCCTCGTCTGCCCACGTGTTCTCGCATACCCGAGAGCATCTGGCCAGCGGGGTGGTGGCACTGGAATCCTCATCTCTCCCAAGTGGACATTCTCTCTTTCTCCCCTGACCCATCTGTCTATCGCCTCCTTTGAATTCCATGCTGTCACAGTTACCAGCCCTTTCAAGCTTAACATCCTTATCATTTATTGCCCTCCAGGTTCCCTTGGAGAGTAAATCAATGAGCTTGACGCCTTGATAAGTTCCTTTCCTGAGGATGGCTCACCTCTCACAGTTCTGGGTGACTTTAACCTCCCCACGTCTACCTTTGACTCATTCCTCTCTGCCTCCTTCTTTCCACTCCTCTCCTCTTTTGACCTCACCCTCTCACCTTCCCCCCCTACTCACAAGGCAGGCAATACACTTGACCTCATCTTTACTAGATGCTGTTCTTCCACTAATCTCCCTGCAACTCCCCTCCAAGTCTCCGACAACTACCTTGTATCCTTTTCCCTCTCGCTCTCCTCCAACACTTCTCACTCTGCCCCTACTCGGATGGTATTGCGCCGTCGCAACCTTCGCTCTCTCTCTCCCGCTACTCTCTCCTCTTCCATCCTATCATCTCTTCCCTCTGCTCAAACCTTCTCCAACCTATCTCCTGATTCTGCCTCCTCAACCCTCCTCTCCTCCCTTTCTGCATCCTTTGACTCTCTATGTCCCCTATCCTCCAGGCCGGCTCGGTCCTCCCCTCCTGCTCCGTGGCTCGACAACTCATTGCGAGCTCACAGAACAGGGCTCCGGGCAGCCGAGCGGAAATGGAGAAAAACTCGCCTCCCTGCGGACCTGACATCCTTTCACTCCCTCCTCTCTACATTTTACTCTACTGTTTCTGCTGCTAAAGCCACTTTCTACCACTCTAAATTCCAAGCATCTGCCTCTAACCCTAGGAAGCTCTTTGCCACTTTCTCCTCCCTCCTGAATCCTCCTCCTCCCCCTCCCCCCTCCTCCCTCTCTGCGGATGACTTCGTCAACCATTTTGAAAAGAAGGTTGACGACATCAGATCCTCGTTTGTTAAGTCAAACGACACCGCTGGTCCTGCTCACACTGCCCTACCCTGTGCTTTGACCTCTTTCTCCCCTCTCTCTCCAGATGAAATCTCGCGTCTTGTGATGGCCGGCCGCCCAACAACCTGCCCGCTTGACCCTATCCCCTCCTCTCTTTTCCAGACCATTTCCGGAGACCTTCTCACCTCGCTCATCAACTCATCCTTGACCGCTGGCTACGTCCCTTCCGTCTTCAAGAGAGTGAGAGTTGCACCCCTTCTGAAAAAACCTACACTCGATCCCTCCGATGTCAACAACTACAGACCAGTATCCCTTCTTTCTTTTCTCTCCAAAACTCTTGAACGTGCCGTCCTTGGCCAGCTCTCTTGCTATCTCTCTCAGAATGACCTTCTTGATCCAAATCAGTCAGGTTTCAAGACTGGTCATTCAACTGAGACTGCTCTTCTCTGTGTTACGGAGGCTCTCCGCACTGCTAAAGCTAACTCTCTCTCCTCTGCTCTCATCCTTCTAGACCTATCTGCTGCCTTTGATACTGTGAACCACCAGATCCTCCTCTCCACCCTCTCCGAGTTGGGCATCTCCGGCGCAGCCCACGCTTGGATTGCGTCCTACCTGACAGGTCGCTCCTACCAGGTGGCGTGGCGAGAATCTGTCTCCGCACCACGTGCACTCACCACTGGTGTCCCCCAGGGCTCTGTTCTAGGCCCTCTCCTATTCTCGCTATACACCAAGTCACTTGGCTCTGTCATATCCTCACATGGTCTCTCCTATCATTGCTATGCAGACGACACACAATTCATCTTCTCCTTTCCCCCTTCTGATAACCAGGTGGCGAATCGCATCTCTGCATGTCTGGCAGACATATCAGTGTGGATGACGGATCACCACCTCAAGCTGAACCTCGGCAAGACGGAGCTGCTTTTCCTCCCGGGGAAGGACTGCCCGTTCCATGATCTCGCCATCACGGTTGACAACTCCATTGTGTCCTCCTCCCAGAGTGCTAAGAACCTTGGCGTGACCCTGGACAACACGCTGTCGTTCTCCACTAACATTAAGGTGGTGACCCGATCCTGTAGGTTCATGCTCTACAACATTCGCAGAGTACGACCCTGCCTCACACAGGAAGCGGCGCAGGTCCTAATCCAGGCACTTGTCATCTCCCTTCTGGATTACTGCAACTCGCTGTTGGCTGGGCTCCCTGCCTGTGCCATTAAACCCCTACAACTCATCCAGAACGCCGCAGCCCGTCTGGTGTTCAACCTTCCCAAGTTCTCTCACGTCACCCCGCTCCTCTGCTCTCTCCACTGGCTTCCAGTTGAAGCTCGCATCCGCTACAAGACCATGGTGCTTGCCTACGGAGCCATGAGGGGAGCGGCACCTCCGTAACTTCAGGCTCTGATCAGTCCCTACACCCAAACGAGGGCACTGCGCTCATCCACCTCTGGCCTGCTGGCCCCCCTACCTCTGAGGAAGCATAGTTCCTGCTCAGCCCAGTCAAAACTGTTCGCTGCTCTGGCACCCCTATGGTGGAACAAGCTCCCTCACAACGCCAGGACAGCGGAGTCAATCACCACCTTCCGGAGACACCTGAAACCCCACCTCTTTAAGGAATACCTAGGATAGGATAAAGTAATCCTTCTAACCCCCCCAAAAAAGATTTAGATGCACTATTGTAAAGTGGTTGTTCCACTGGATATCATAAGGTGAATGCACCAATTTGTAAGTCGCTCTGGATAAGAGCGTCTGCTAAATGACTTAAATGTA
This sequence comes from Salmo trutta, assembly GCF_901001165.1. Lineage (NCBI taxonomy): Eukaryota > Metazoa > Chordata > Actinopteri > Salmoniformes > Salmonidae > Salmo > Salmo trutta. The sequence continues at coordinate 5,794,857 of NC_042957.1, read as the reverse complement.
AATGTAAATACTTATTACTAGGGATTATATTTATGTATGCACCCTACTCTTTTTTGCAAAGGAATCATTGTGTGTGTGTGTGTGTGTGTGTGTGTGTGTGTGTGTGTGTGGTGTGTGTGTGTGTGTGTGTGTTTGCACCAGTGGAGGCTCCTGAGAGGAGGAAGGGGAGGACCATCCTACTCAGTGAAATTCATAAAAATAATGAAACATTGAAAAAGTAATCCTTTTTAGATAAAACTCTCCTAAATAAATTCAAGTCACAGAATAATTGATTAAAACACACTGCTTTGCAATGAAGGTCTACAGTAGCCTCAACAGCACTCTGTGGGGTAACACCATGGTGTAGCTGGAGGACAGCTAGTTTCAGTCCTCCTCTGGGTACATTGACTACAAATACATTGAATACAAAACCTAGGAGGCTCATTTCTCTCACCCCCTTCTATAGACTTATACAGTAATTATGACAACTTCCTGAGGACATCCTCCAACATATCAGAGCTCTTGCAGCATGAGCTGACATGTTATCCACCCAGTGAATGGATCAGAGAATGAAGCTAGCACTGCAGTGCATAAAATGTGGTGAGTAGTTGACTCAAAGAGAGAGAATGACAAAAGTTGAACAGTTTTGAATAAATACATTTCTTTAAAAATGACAAAGAAGCAAGGTAGCGAGAGAGAGCTAGCTATATTTCCTTGTATTTTTTTCACTTTCACTTAGCTAGCGAATACAGCTAGCTAGTTTAGCCTACTGAAACACCCTGTTCCAACAAAGAGGGATGCTATGTTAGCTAGCTGGCTATGGCAATCCAACACCGGAACTCTTCCAAGTCAAGGTAAGCTTTTGGTTTGATAAATGTGTTGCCACCATTGCCCGCCGGTGTAACTGCTAAACTTCTTGCTGACTGTACACTGTACTGCATGATTGTAGTGGGTTTACTAACGTGTTAGTTCTAGTAGCTATGTTAACTATGGTGTACTAACGTTGTTAGCTAATATGGGGACAACAATGTAGGCTGTGTGTAACGGTAATGATGTGAAAGTTTGGCTAGAACGTTTTTTTTCCACCTGGTCACAGACAGCTGATGTGTTCTGCACTGAAGTCCACAAGCCAATGGAAAAGGTAAGAGGAGGAGAGCGCGTAGATGTGAGAAGGAATTATACAACGAGTAAAATGTTCATGCTATTTGTATGTGGCTGCTATGAAAGTGTACTGTGTTTGCGTCAGGGGTGCATTCATTCCGCCAATTCTGTTGAAAAATGTTTCTTAAACGGAAGCAAACGGAGCAAAACAGTATAAACATCCCCGAACTCTCGTTTACAACTGTTGTACTAATGATTACACCCTAGATCAGCTGCTAGACGCAGGCAAGAGTGTGCAAGGCGGTATTGAAAGTGTCACTGTCTGTCACCTTAATTACTGTATTTGTCACATCCTGGCCAGTATAAGGGTTAATTAGTATTGTAGTTTGTTCAGGACGTGGCAGAGGGTATTTGTTTTATGTGGTTCAGGGTGGTGTGTTTGTTTAAAGGGTGTTTGATTTAGTATTTCCGGGTTTTTGGTTGATGGTCTATGTTTATGTATTCTATGGTTAGTATAGTGTGTGTGTTTCTATGTTGAGTTAATTGGGGTTGGACTTCCAATTGAAGGCAGCTGTTTGGTGTTGCCTTTGATTGGAAGTCCTATATTAGTTGGGTGTGTTTGTCTTGTATTTTGTGGGAGATTGTTCTGTGTTTAGCCTTGTGCCTTACCAGACTGTTTTTTGTTGATCGTTCGTTCTTTGTTATTTTGGTGTTCATTTTGTATTTATTAAAAAGCAAGATGAGCATACACATACCTGCTGCGTTTTGGTCCTCCATTACCGACGACAACCGTGACAGTATTTTTTTCTCTCGACCTGTGCACCTACGTTGTAAACTTTCATTTATAAGCTAGCTTGTAGCAACCTCATGATGGGTACAGGGAAAAATTATGTATCATGTAGTAGCCTAAACCTATCGCTGTTACATTGAGCTGGGTGAACGGAATATGAATGACTGTCATCCAATATGCTGTAATAGAAAAAGGCCATGCTTGTAAAAAAAATATAAAAAAATATTCCCTAATCTTAAACGTCACCGACCACCACTGGTGTGCACGTAAATGCCTGTCTATTTGTGTGTATGTGCCTGTGTGCTTCCTCCATCTCCTCTCCTCCCTCTTTCCTCCTCCTCCTTCTATTCTCCTACTCCTCTCATTCTTCTCCTCCTCCCCTACTATCCACCTCTACTCCTCCTCTTCTTCCTATCCTTCCCCTCCTCCCTCTCCTCCCTTCCCCCCTCTCCTCCCTCTCCTCTCCTCCCGCTCCTCCCTTTCCTCCTCTTCTCCTTCTACCGTAAATTTCGGACTATAAGTCGCAACTTTTTTCCCAGGCTTTGAACCTCGCGGCTTAAACAATGATGCGGCTAATATATGGATTTTTCCCGCTTTCAAATTTTTTTTTCTTCAAAAAAACACAATCTGTGACGTGCTCAGTTTTTTGGCGGCATGAAGCTTTCATTAGACCAATGAAATTGCCGAACATGTTAAGGTCAAACAACTTTTTTGTTTACTGTTTCGATTAAATCGAGCGCTCTCAAACTTCATCATTCTGATTACGGTAGTCATTTTGTCACCCTCATCATGGCAAAGACACGGAGAAATGCATATGATACAGCTTTCAAGTTGAAGGCGATTGATCTGGCTGTTGGAAAAGGAAATAGAGCTGCTGCATGGGAGCTTGGTCTTAATGAGTCGATGATAAGACGTTGGAAACAGCAGCGTGAGGAATTGACTCAGTGCAAAAAGACAACTGAAGCTTATTGCTAATAATTTTTTTGTTGTTACAAGCCGTGTTTCGTTAAAGCCTATTTATTTTTGTTACAAGCCGTGTTTCGTTAAAGCCTGTGTAAAGTTAATTTGTTTCAATGTACCGGTAGGCACCTGCGGCTTATAGACATGTGCGGCTTATTTATGTTCAAAATAATATATATTTTTAAATTCAGTGGGTGTGGCTTATATTCAGGTGCGCTTAATAGTCCAGAAATTACGGTATTCTCTTTCTTCTCTTCCTCCTCCTCTCCACCTCCCATTCATCCACCTCTCCTCCCTCTCTTCCTCTCCTCCCTTTTGTTCTCCCTCTCCTCCTCCTATCTTTCCTCCCTCTCCTCCCTCTCTCCTCCCTTTCATCCCTCCTCTTCCCTCTCCTCCTCTTCTCCTTCCTCTCCTCCTCCCTTTCCTCCGCCTCTCCTTTCCTCCTCTCCTATTCCTCTCTCTCCTCCCCTTCCTCCTCTCCTCCCTTTCCTCCTCTCCTCCCTTTCCTCCTCTCCTATTCCTCTCTCTCCTCCCCTTCCTCCTCTCCTCCCCTTCCTCCTCTCCTCCCTGCATGACTTTGTCAGTCGATTCTCTATGGGCATCTATCTCTCTCTCTCTTTCTATTTCCCCCTTCTCTGTCTGCCTCTTTCTCTCTCTCTCTCTCTCAATTCAATTCAATTCAAGGGGCTTTATTGGCATGGGAAACATGTTTACATTGCCAAAGCAAGTGAAATAGATCTCTCTCTCTCTCTCTCTCCCCCCTTGATATCAGTTCTTGGTAGCTGAGGGCTCAGCCATAGAACTAGAAATAGAATACCAGAGCTCATCTCATCCTCCTCTGGAAGCAGCTGAAACAACATGAATAACTCCAGGGCTCGGTTGTCTCCTTTTGTCTATAATCCAATAATAATCCCTCAAATCACAATGAAGAGGTGTGAGAAGACCGGATTCGATCTATTCTGGCCATGGATACCATTGGCTGGGGTGATGTCACAGGATGACACAGGGTGACACATTTTCTACAGTGAAGGATTATCAATGTCTCTGACTGCATGTATAGCCAGTGTGACAGAGTCATTGCACGGGACGCGTTTCTTCACAAAATTGGATCTCAGGAGCGCTTACAACCTGGTGCGTATCCGGGAGGGGGATGAGTGGAAGACGGCATTTAGTACCACCTCTGGGCACTATGAGTACCTCGTCATGCCATACGGGTTGATGAATGCTCCATCAGTCTTCCAATCCTTTGTAGATGAGATTTTCAGGGACCTGCATAGGCAGGGTGTAGTGGTATATATAGATGACATTCTAACATACTCCGCTACACGCGCCGAGCATGTGTCCCTTGTGCGCAAGGTGCTTGGTCGACTGTTGGAGCATGACCTGTACGTCAAGGCTGAGAAATGTCTGTTCTTCCAACAGTCCGTCTCCTTCCTAGGGTACCGCCTGTCCGTGTCAAGGGTGGAGATGGAAAATGACCGCATTGCAGCCGTGCGTAATTGGCCGACTACCACCACGGTAAAGGAGGTGCAGCGGTTCTTAGGGTTTGCCAACTACTACCGGAGGTTTATCCGGGGCTTTGGTCAGGTAGCGGCTCCCATTACCTCCTTGCTTAAGGGGGGACCTGTGCGACTGCAATGGTCAGCTGGGGCGGACAGGGCTTTTGGTCACCTGAAGGCTCTGTTTACCTCGGCTCCCGTGCTGGCTCATCCTTATCCCTCCTTGGCATTTATAGTGGAGGTGGACGCATCCGAGGCTGGGATAGGAGCCGTGCTCTCTCAGCGCTCGGGTACACCACCAAAGCTCCGCCCCTGCGCTTTCTTTTCGAAGAAGCTCAGCCTGGCAGAGCAAAACTATGATGTGGGGGACCGGGAACTGTTGTCAAGGCTCTGAAGGCATGGATGCATTGGCTTGAGGGGGCTAAACACCCTTTCCTCATTTGGACTGACCACCACAATCTGGAGTACATCCGGGTGGCGAGGTGACTGAACACTCGCCAGGCAAGGTGGGCCATTTTTTTTCACCCTATCCTACAGACCAGGTTCCCTGAACGCTAAGGCAGACGCACTGTCCCGGATGTATGACACAGAGGAGCGGTCCACGGATCCCACTCCCATGCTTCTTGCCTGGTAGCACCGGTGGTATGGGAGGTGGACGCGGACATTCGAGCGGGTGTTACATACAGAGCCCACTCCCACCCAGTGTCCAGTTGGGCGTCTGTACGTTCCATCTGATGTCCGTGATCGTTTGTTCTGTTGGACCCACACGTCACCCTCCTCTGGTCATCCTGGCATCGGTCGGACAGTGCGCTGTCTTTGTGGGAAGTACTGGTGGCCCACTTTAGCTAAGGACGTGAGGGTTTATGTTTTTATGTCACAGGGAAACACCACGATCCTTGTCGTTGTGGATCGGTTTTCTAAGTCCTGCCGTCTCCTTCCTTTGCCCGGTCTCCCTACGACTCTACAGACTGCGGAGGCCCTGTTCACCCCCGTCTTCCGGCACTATGTGGTGCCAGAGGATATAGTTTCTGATCGGGGTCCCCAGTTCACGTCTAGGGTTTGGAGAGCGTTTATGGAACGCCTGGGGGTCTCGGTCAGCCTTACCTCAGGTTTTCACCCCGAGAGTAACGGGCAGGTGGAGAGTTAACCAGGATGTGGGTAGGTTTCTGTGGTCCTATTGCCAGGACCGGCCTGGGGAGTGGGCGGCTTTCATCCCCTGGGTGGAGATGGCCCAAAACTCCCTCCCACCGCTACTAACCTATCTCCTTTTCAGTGCGTACTAGGTTATCAGCCGGTCCTGGCACCGTGGCATCAGAGCCAGATCGAGGCACCTGCAGTGGATGAATGGTTTCGGCGCTCGGAGGAGACATGGGACGCTGCCCATGTGCGCCTGCAACGGGCCATCAGGCGGCAGAAGGCGAGCACCGACCGACCGCCACCGTAGTGAGGCCCCGGTGTAGCACCGGGGGACCGGGTCTGGCTCTCGACCCGAAACCTACCCCTTCGCCTGCCTTGCCGGAAGCTGTGTCCGTGATTTGTAGGGCCATTTAATGTCCTGAGGAGACTGAACGAGGTTTGTTATAGGTTACAGCTCCCCCCTGATTACTGTATTAACCCCTCGTTCCATATGTCTCTCCTCAGGCCAGTGGTGGCTGGTCCACTCCAGCAGTCTGCAGTGCGGGAGGTTCCCTCGCCCCCTCTGGACAAAAGTACCAAAATAAATGATCTATTGACTCTGCCTCCTTGCAGCAAAATTTTCAGAGCTGGGAAGGTTGTATCCCCCATATATATAACATTCTATTGGTTGCAAAAATGTTGTATAATTTAAATAGAAAAATTTAACGTTTTGAATCTGTCATTTTGCGTGTCAATTCATAAACCATGTGCCATGGAATCAGTAGATCTCAAATCTCTTCCTTTTTCTAGACTTGGTTCCCTAGTGATTTTTACCAACAGACTGCTACTGTTTTTTTTCTTCATGTGATCACATAACCTTTCAATATTTTTCACGAGATTTCATGCCCTGCATTTTTTAACATACATATCTGACACACATGATTACATTGTGCATGTTCATTTACACAGTCATTATTATTCAACATGTCCTCACCTGGGATTTGAACTCACAACCTCTTGGATAACAGCACTCAGATCTCCATGTCTGTTCCAATGACTGATTGCACCTGTATTCGTACACTTTGGACTTCAAAGTAAATCTCAGCTCTGTTAAAAATACACTCAAGAAAAACAATTATATTTTTAGCATATTGATTAACATTAAACCAGATTAATATGTCCCACTAATATTAGACAACTATGTATAGAAAACACTCAAATTACTGAAATAATGATTAGAGAATAGTCAGATTAACTGACAACTAAAATTGCAGAGCAGATTGCACTTGTTTTTGCTAAATGCGGAGATGTATTATAATGAATTTGTGGGGAATTTCTACAAACTTTGGGGCAAAGCAGAAAGATCAGCGTCTCCCAAATCCAAAAGTTGCTAATTCCAATCCCAGGTGGGGTCATATTGAAAAGTCAAAGTGATCATGTCAAATGTAGTCATACTGTCATTAATTATAGATTTGAAACTATTTTAGCTAAACAGCGTACCACTTATGTTAATAGCCCCATACCATTTCATTGACTTACGAAAAAAAAATTATTTCACATATGAAAATCACATTTTCCCTTGTGAAATTGCATTATCACATGTGAAATAGCTGTTTTCACATTTTGAGCTGTAATGCTCCCATGTGAAAACAAGAGACACACGTGAGGTCAGCTGTTCAGCTGTATTACTTTAGAGTTCACATGTTAACACCACCTGTTCACGTGAGGTCAGCTGTTCAGCTGTATTACTTTAGAGTTCACATGTTAACACCACCTGTTCACGTGGGGTCAGCTGTTCAGCTGTATTACTTTAGAGTTCACATGTTAACACCACCTGTTCACGTGGGGTCAGCTGTTCAGCTGTATTACTTTAGAGTTCACATGTTAACACCACCTGTTCACGTGAGGAGAATAACATGTTTTCACCTCATGTCAATTGCAGAAAACGTGAAAATTGAACTTGCACTTTCACATGTCAAAAACTTTGTGATGACGTTAAGGGACACACACCGACACACGCTCACACCAGCCAGGTCGTTTAAGTTTGAGGTCGTCATGTGACATTTATCCAAGTTCTGAGGGCGTCTGGAAATCCATGGAGGGGTGGGTGTTATCCCACGACTCTGGATTGGAAGGTTGCGTGTTCCATCCCAGTTGTGGACACAGTTTTTATTTCATTTTGGGATTTAACCATATCACAAACCTTAAACCTTGGAATTGGGTGCCCAAATTTAACCCCTGAAAATTGATGCTTGGAGCAACTTATAAACAACGTGGAGGAACGTCTAATTATGCAGTGAGACTGTGAGAGCTTGTTGTGCACACACACACACACACTCATACACACACACTCATACACTCATACACACACACACACACACACACACACACTCATATACACACACACAGGCGGTGTATCCAACCCCGGACACATCATGGTCCTCTGCATTGCATCAGCAGGCAGAGGGACTGCCAGTCACCACCACGTAGGCTCTCTATTGACTGTTACAACCACAACCAGTAATAACACACACTCTGGGAGTCACGACTCACCACCTGTCTCTGTCTCTACCTGGAAATAAACGCCTCCCTCCCTCCCACCTCGTTTCTAACCCTTCTGCACCTGGCCCCAGTGTCCATGGCCACCAGGAGTAGAAACAACTATTAACACACACACACGCGCGCACACACACACACACACACACGCACACGCACACGCACACGCACACACAGACACACACACGCACACACAGACACACACACACACACAGACAGAGACACACACACACACTCATACACACATACATACACATATCTCTAAACCCTGGATCACAGGCTCTCTGTGGTCTCTCTCTCTCTCCTTCCACTCATTGCCGTTTAGAGAACAAGGGATATGCTCGTGTTAATCTAGGCAGGCAGGAGGCGGCAGGCAGGTGGTGGCAGGCAGGAGGCAGGAGGCGGCAGGCAGGAGGCAGGAGGTGGCAGGCAGGAGGCGGCAGGCAGGTCGTTACCCAGGGAGAGGTATCAAGGGCTTAGGACACTGCTAATAGAGGAGAGGAGAGGAGAGGAAGGAAGGAGAGAAAAGGAGTGTGTGATGTTATGAAATTGATTAGGTAGTTTAGACAGCACACCACAGCTCACTACCACTACCACACTCCAATCCCCCATGGGGCAGCAACAACCTTGTCCAGATGCTGAGCCTGGTTGATAAAGAGACAGGGGTAATCCTGGTTGATAAGGAGACAGGTGGTGATCCTGGTTGATAAGGAGACAGGTGGTGATCCTGGTTTATAAGGAGTCAGGGGGGATCCAGGTTGATAAGGAGATGGGGGAGGATCCAGGTTGATAAGGAGACAGGGGGTGATCCAGGTTGATAAGGAGACAGGGGGTGATCCTGGTTGATAAGGAGACAGGGGGTGATCCAGGTTGATAAGGAGACAGGGGGTGATCCTGGTTGATAAGGAGACGGGGGGTGATCCTGGTTGATAAGGAGACGGGGGGGATCCAGGTTGATAAGGAGACGGGGGGAATCCAGGTTGATAAGGAGACAGGGGGTGATCCTGGTTGATAAGGAGATGGGGGGATCCTGGTTGATAAGGAGACGGGGGGTGATCCTGGTTGATAAGGAGATAGGGGTGATCCTGGTTGATAAGGAGATAGGGGTGATCCTGGTTGATAAGGAGATAGGGGTGATCCTGGTTGATAAGGAGACGGGGGGATCCTGGTTGATAAGGAGACAGGTGGTGATCCTGGTTGATAAGGAGACGAGGGGGATCCTGGTTGATAAGAACATCAGGTGCTGCCAGTTCGGCTGATGGTCAGTCAGTGTCCCAGCTGGCAGAACCGTGAGGCTGATGGTTGGTTTGGTGGCCATGACATCTTTTGTTTGTTTTTAAGTCTTTAGTTTGGGCCTTTGGTAGTTTTCCTTTTTGTACATATTTATGTTTCGTCACCATCTGAGCAAATAATAATCTACTTGGACAGACCAACCAAGAGGTCAAGATAGACAGAACTAGACCTGGATCAAGGTAAGGTTGCTGTCTCCCGGGTCAAATATACATTCACCTTGGCTAGTTAACCAAGAACCCTAGTCAAAATGATGAATCTAGCTAGGCCTAAAACCTGTAGACATAATGATTAATCTAGCTAGGCCTAAGACCCCTAGACATAATGATTAATCTAGCTAGGCCTAAGACCCCTTGACATAATGATTAATCTAGCTAGGCCTAAAACCCTGAGACATAATGATTAATCTAGCTAGGCCTAAGACCCTGAGACATAATGATTAATCTAGCTAGGCCTAAGACCCTGAAACATAATTATGAATGCAGCTAAGCCTATAACGCCATTAACATAACAGGTGCAGTCAGATCAGTAGGCTAGTTTATAGTTTTTTTATTTCGTTTTTATTTCACCTTTATTTAACCAGGTAGGCTAGTTGAGAACAAGTTCTCATTTACAACTGCGACCTGGCCAAGATAAAGCAAAGCAGTTTGACACATACAACAACACAGAGTTACACATGGAATAAACAAACTTACAGTCAATAATACAGTAGAAAAATAAATATAAAAAAATAATATGTATATACAGTGTGTGCAAATGAGGTAGGATAAGGGAGTTAAGGCAATAAAACAGGCCATAGTGGTGAGGTAATTACGATATAGCAATTAAACACTGGAGTGATAGATGTGCAGAAGATGAATGTGCAAGTAGAGATACTGGGGTGCAAAGGAGAAAAATAAATAAATACAGTATGGGGATGAGGTAGCAGGATGGACTATTTACAGATGGGCTATGTACAGGTGCAATGATCTGTGAGCTGCTCTGACAGCTGGTGCTTGAAGTTAGTGAGGGAGATGAGTCTCCAGCTTCAGCGATTTTTGCAGTTCGGTCCAGTCATTGGCTGAAGAGAACTGGAATGAAAGGCGGCCAAAGGAGGAGTTGGCTTTGGGGGTTACCAGTGAGATATACCAGCTGGAGAGCGTGCTATGGGTGGGTGCTGCTATGGTGACCAGTGAGCTGAGACAAGGTGGGACTTTACCTAGCAGAGACTTGTAGATGACCTGGAGCCAGTGGGTTTGGCGACGAGTATGAAGCAAGGGCCCGCCAACGAGAGCGTACAGGTCGCAGTGGTGGGAAGTATATGGGGCTTTGGTGACAAAACGGATGGCACTGTGATAGACTGCATCCAATTTGTTGAGTAGAGTGTTGGAGGCTATTTTGTAAATGACATCGCCGAAGTCAAGGATCGGTAGGATAGTCAGTTTTACGAGGGTATGTTTGGCAGCATTCGTGAAAGATGCTCTTTTGCGAAATAGGAAGCCGATTCTAGATTTAATTTGGGATTGGAGATGCTTAATGTGGGTCTGGAAGGAGAGTTACAGTCACCTAGGTATTTGTAGTTGTCCACATATTCTAAGTCGGAACCGACCAGAGTAGTGATGCTGGACGGGCGGGCAGGTACGGGCAGTGATCAGTTGAAGAGCATGCATTTAGTTTTACTTGCATTTAAGAGCAGTTGGAGGCCACGGAAGGAGAGTTGTATGGCATTGAAGCTTGTCTGGAGGTTAGTTAGCACAGTATCCAAAGAAGGGCCAGAAGTATACAGAATGGTGTCGTCTGCGTAGAGGTGGATCAGAGAATCACCAGCAGCAAGAGCGCCATCATTGATATATACAGAGAAGAGAGTCGGCCCGAGAATTGAACCCTGTGGCACCCCCATCGAGACTGCCAGAGATCCAGACAACAGGCCCTCCGATTTGGTTTCATGGTTTGTCTGTCTGTCTCCATTTGCCTCCGTTTGCCTGTCTGTCTGTCTGTCTGTCTGTCTGTCTGTCTGTCTGTCTGTCTGTCTGTCTGTCTGTCTGTCTCCGTTTGCCTGTCTGCCTCTGTCTGTCTCAACAGGTGGCTTTCTCTGTCTGTATGTAGTATTAGTCATGTTGAATCCCATTTACTGGTCAGCGTTTTGTTGCCATAGAAATATAATCATTCTATTGCTGTGTGTGTGTGTGTGTGTGTGTGTGTGTGTGTGTGTGTGTGTGTGTGTGTGTGTGTGTGTGTGTGTGTGTGTGTGTGTGTGTGTGTGTGTGTGTGTGTGTGTCAGACAGTGTCACAGTTCCAATTACCAAAAGTGTTATGTACACACTGACCTATTTATCTATGACAACACAACATTAACACACTAATTACCTTGTATGATTCACCACTAAGAAAACATACACACATACTTAATCTAGCCGTACGGTGGCTCTGCTTTTTCTCCGTCCACTGAATCATCCAGGATTGGAGAGGGCCAAGTGTCTTGGTATACACACAGCAATTATAAATGCAGACAGCGGGGCTGCGGACAAGGTGTGTGTATATGTTAAGGGGATTGGGACAAGGTTTTTCCACCTCTCTCTCCTTCTACGTCTGGGGCTAAGACGTCTTGCTACCATGGGAACATACAAATGGACTGTGCTATTATTTGCAGTCACTCCCTTCTCTTTCTTTCTCCATGTCCTTGTGTGTCTCTCTCTCTCTATTCAATTCAAGGGGCTTTATTAGCATGGGAAACATATGTTAACATTGCCAGAACAATCTCTCTCCCCATGTCCTTGTCTCTCTCTCTCCATGTCCTTGTCCTTCCCTCTCTCTCTCTCTTTGCTTCTTTAATATTGATTCTGTACTGTTGAGGAAAGAGCTTGCAAGGAAGCATTTCACTGTATCGTTTACACCCACAGTGTCCTGTGGAGGTCAGACCTGGGTAGAAAATATTAGTATTTTGCAGTTGATTTGAAAATGCCAACTTTTCAAATACTCAAGGTAGTTGAAGATATATTTTTATTTTTATTTATTTATTAGGATCCCCATTAGCCGATGTCAATGGCGACAGCTAGTCTTACTCGGGTCCGATACATAACAAAAAAAGACATTACAGACAAAATATTTTGCAATTTATATACATTTAAAATGTTAACATGTAGTGTGTTTGTGCATCTATCAGTTCCACATACATGTCAGTACATACACACAACATGTAGGTCACATGGGGAGAGGTGTTGTGCCATGAGGTGTTGCTTTATTTGGAGTTTTTTAAACCACGTTTGTTGTTTACTTGCGCTATATGGAAGGAAGCTCCATCCAGTCATGGCTCTATATAATACTGTGCGTTTCATTGAATTTGTTCTGGATTTGGGGAATGTAAAAAGACCCCTGGTGGCATGTCTGGTGGGGTAAGTGTGTGTGTCACTGCTGTGTATAAGTTGACTATGCAAACAATTTGGAATTAAAATAAGAAGCAATGCAGTCAGCCTTTCCTCAACTCTTAGCCAAGAGAGACTCGCATGCGTAGTATTGATATTAACCCTCTGATTACAGTGAAGAGCAAAACGTGCCGCTCTGTTCCGGGCCAGCTGCAGCTTAACTAGGTCTTTCTTAGCAGGACTTGACAATAATCAAGATAAGATAAAACTAGAGCCTCCAGGACTTGCTTTGTGGAGTGTGGTGTCAAAAAAAGCAGACCATTGCTTTATTACGGACAGACCTCTCCGCATCTTTCCAACCATTGACTCAATATGTTTTGATCATGACAGTTTACAAGCTAAGGTAACGCCAAGTAATTTAGTCTCAACTTGCTCAACAGCCACACCATTCATTACTGAATAAACATGCTGAAAGTCAGTTGTTAAATTGTTGACAGAGAAATAGCATTGTATTTGGTCTAACATTTCTTCCAACAGCTTGCTAAGACCTGGCAGCAAGCTGATAGCTCTGCTGTAGAACCAGTAAGAGCTGCTTTACCATTCTTGGGTAGCAGAATTACTTTGGCTTTCCTCCAGGCCTCATGACAAACACTTTCCTCTAGGCTCAGCTTAAAGATATGACAGATAGGAGTGGCTATAGAGTCAGATACCATCCTCAGTAGCTTTCCATCTAAGTTGTCAATGCCAGGAGGTTTGTCATTATTGAGCGATAACAATAGTTTTTTCACCTTTCCCACACCAAGTTTACAAAATTCAAACGTAATGCTTTTCTTTCATTATTTGTTTATTCATTAATACAATGGCTCACTATTCGTTGTTGGCATTTCTTGCCTAAGTTTGCCCACTTTGCCAATAAGGTAATCAATAAAATAATTGCCAACATCAAATGGTTGTGTGATGAATAAGCCTTCTGATGTGATAAAAGATTGAGTTGAATTTGTCTTTCTGCCCATCATTTAATTTAAAGTACTCCAAAGTTTTTTTATATAATTGATCTTGGATTCATAAATTTCTTCTCGTTGAGTTTAGTCACATAATTTCTAAATTTTCAGTAAGTCAGCCAGTCAGATTTATTAGCTACTCGTTTTCCCCTCTCTCTTTCAACCATATAGATTTTCAATTCCTCATCAATCCATGGAGCCATTCATGTAACAATTAACTAAAAAATCAATTAATTAACTCATTAGGAATTTGGAGCACCACGGAAGAAGTTGTTTAACGAGTTACCAAATGATTTTAATTCCCGAATTAAACTCTGGAAGAAATTATTTTTCGATAAGTCGCTTATTAATCATTGCCTCAGTCTCATTCTGAAGAGTCGTAACCTTCTTGGATCTGCAAGATCCCCAGCTTTGCTGTTTATTCAGTACTACACATTGAGTTACTAACTACACAGTAAACATATGCACACTTACATAAGACAAAAGCCCCTAGTGGACGGACAAGATATGACGACTTATTACACAGACACGGAGAAGGGGTGGCACAGGATGGCACATCAATGCGAGCTGTGGCAAGAAGATTTGCTGTGTCTGTCAGCGTAGTGTCCAGAGCATGGAGGCGCTACCAGGAGACAGGCCAGTACATCAGGAGACGTGGAGGAGGCCGTAGGAGGGCAACAACCCAGCAGCAGGACCGCTACCTCCGCCTTTGTGCAAGGAGGAGCAGGAGAAGCACTGCCAGAGCCCTGCAAAATGACCTCCAGCAGGCCACAAATGTGCATGTGTCTGCTCAAACGGTCAGAAACAGACTCCATGAGGGTGGTATGAGGGCCCGACGTCCACAGGTGGGGGTTGTGCTTACAGCCCAACACCGTGCAGGACGTTTGGCATTTGCCAGAGAACACCAAGATTGGCAAATTCGCCACTGGCGCCCTGTGCTCTTCACAGATGAAAGCAGGTTCACACTGAGCACATGACAGATGTGACAGAGTCTGGAGACGCCGTGGAGAATGTTCTGCTGCCTGCAACATCCTCCAGCATGACCGGTTTGGTGTGGAGTGGCATTTCTTTGGGGGGCCGCACAGCCCTCCATGTGCTTGCCAGAGGTAGCCTGACTGCCATTAGGTACCGAGATGAGATCCTCAGACCCCTTGTGAGACCATATGCTGGTGCGGTTGGCCCTGGGTTCCTCCTGATGCAAGACAATGCTAGACCTCATGTGGCTGGAGTGTGTCAGCAGTTCCTGCAAGAGCAAGGCATTGATGCAATGGACTGGCCCGCCCGTTCCCCAGACCTGAATCCAATTGAGCACATCTGGGACATCATGTCTTGCTCCATCCACCAACGCCACGTTGCACCACAGACTGTCCAGGAGTTGGCGAATGCTTTAGTCCAGATCTGGGAGGAGATCCCTCAGGAGACCATCCGCCACCTCATCAGGAGCATGCCCAGGCGTGGTAGGGAGGTCATACAGGCACGTGGAGGCCACACACACTACTGAGCCTCATTTTGACTTGTTTTAAGGACATTACATCAAAGTTGGATCAGCTTGTAGTGTGATTTTCCACTTTAATTTTGAGTGTGACTCCAAATCCAGACCTCCATGGGTTGCTAAATTGGATTTCCATTGATTATTTTTGTGTGATTTTGTTGTCAGCACATTCAACTATGTAAAGAAAAAAGTATTGAATAAGATTTTTTCTTTCATTCAGATCTAGGATGTGTTGTTTAAAATAACTTTTCGGTGAAAGCACATTTTGCAATATTCTGACTAGATAGCCCAGCCATCACGGGCTAGCCTATTTAAACACCCACCAAGTTTAGCACTCACCAAAGTCAGATTTACTATAAGAAACATTTTATTACCTTTGCTGTCTTCGTCAGAATGCACTCCCAGGACTTCTACTTCAATAACAAATGTTGGTTTGGTTCAAAATAATCCATAGTTATATCCAAATAGCGGCGTTTTGTTCGTGCGTTCAAGACACTATCCAAATGGTAAAGAAGGGTTACGAGCACGACGCATTTCGTGACAAAACATTTCTAATTATTCCATTACCGTACTTCGAAGCATGTCAACCGCTGTTTAAAATCAATTTTTATGCTATTTTTCTCGTAAAAAAGTGATAATATTCCGACCGGGAGTCGTTGTATCCGTTCAAAGACGAAAGAATAAAAACATGGGGTCATCTCGTGCACATGTCCGCTGATAAACCACTTAGCAAATGCGCTAATGCTTTTCAGCCAGGGCCTGGAATTATGTCATTCAGCTTTTTCCCGGGTTCTGAGAGCCTATGGGAGCCGTAGGAAGTGTCACGTCATGCCAGAGATCCCCTGTTTTTGTTAGAGATGATCAATAAGGCCATGAAATGGTCAGAGAGAGCGCTTCCTGTTTGGAATCTTCTCAGGTTTTGGCCTGCCAAATGAGTTCTGTTATACTCACAGACACCATTCAAACAGTTTTAGAAACTTTGGAGTGTTTTCTATCCAAAGCTAATAATTATATGCATATTCTAGTTTCTGGGCAGGAGTAATAATCAGATTAAATCGGGTACGTTTTTTATCCGCCGTGAAAATACTGCCCCCTAGCCACAAGAGGTTAATCATTGCCTCATATCAGTCTCATTCTGAGCAGTCGTAACCTTCTTGGATCTGCAAGAACCCCACCTTTGCTGATTATTCAGTACTACACATTGATTTAATTATTTACTAACTAACTAAATAATACCACAGACTACACATACACACTTACATGAGACGAAAGTCCCTAGTGGACTGACAAGATATGACGTCTTATTAAACAGAAATAGAGAAGGGGGTTGGGAAAATAGAGAGGGTCATTGTCAACAGGACAATGACCCACAATACACCTCCAGGCTGTCTAAGGTCCATTTTGACCAAGGAGAGTGATGGAGTGCTGCAATACCCGACCTCAACCCAATTGAGATGGTTTGGGATGAGTTGGACCGCAGAGTGAAGGAATAGCAGCCAACAAGTGCTCAGCATATGTGTGAACTCCTTCAATACTGTTGGGAAAGCAATCCAGGTGAAGCTGGTTGAGAGATTGCCAAGAGTGTGCAAAGCTGTCATCAAGGCAAAGGGTGGCAACTTTGAAGAATCTCATATAAAATATATTTTGATTTGATTAACACTGTTTTGGATACTATATGATTCCATATGTGTTATTTCATAGTGGTGATGTCTTCTATTATTCTACAATGTAGAAAACAGTAAAAATAAAGAAAAACGCTTGAATGAGTAGGTGTGTCCAAACTTTTGACTGGTACTGTACACTGAAAAAATATAAACACAACATGCAACAATTATCAAATTTACTCAGTTACAGTTCATATAAGGAAATTAGTCAATTGACATATATTTAGAAGGTTGTAATCTATGGATTTCACATAACTGGGCAGGGGCACAGCCAATCAGAATGAGGTTTCCCCACAAAAGGGCTTTATTACAGACAGAAATACCCCTTAGTTTCATCAGCTGTCCGGATGGCTGGTCTCAGACGATCCCACAGCTAAAGAAGCCGGTTGTGGATGTCCTTGGTTGACGTGGTTACACGTGGTCTGTGGTTGTGAGGCCGGTTGGATGTGCTGCCAAGTTCTCTAAATCGAAGTTGAGGCGGCTTATTGTAAAAAACTGAACATTAAATCCTCTGGCAACAGATTTTATTTTAGCTCATGAAACATGGGACCAACACTTTACAAGTTGCGTTTATTTTTGTTCACTACAGTTTACTCATGTCTCCCTATGAAAGTGTAGAAGTAGTACAGCAACCTGTCCAGTAGATGGCAAGGTGTAGGCCTGTTCATAGCACTCAAACTGGATTCTGTGACGTGGATCAGATTGATGCCATCAGATTATTTTCTGAAAAAAATGTTTATAAACTCAGATCGATCTGATCATGGATCACAGAATCCAAATCATTCAGACCCCCCCACCACCAAAAAAAAGTTTCAAAGCAGCGCCAGAGGACATGTACCTCTCACAAATGTAGTGCTTTAATCAAACATTTTATTAGAGTCCAGACTTGCAGCTTTAGATTTAATTCCTCTATGAACAAATTGTCAGTAACTAAACGTCCCTTTTTTAGGATCCTGTCTTTCAAAGATGAATTGTAAA
Organism: Salmo trutta; assembly: GCF_901001165.1. Classification (NCBI taxonomy): domain Eukaryota; kingdom Metazoa; phylum Chordata; class Actinopteri; order Salmoniformes; family Salmonidae; genus Salmo; species Salmo trutta. The sequence goes on along the minus strand of NC_042957.1, from coordinate 5,777,090 downwards.
AATCCAAATAACTTCACAGATCTTCATTGTAAAGGGTTTAAACATTGTTTCCCATGCTTGTTCAATGAACCATAAACAATTAATGAACATGCACCTGTCGAACGGTCATTAAGACACTAACAGCTTACTGACGGTAGGCAATTAAGGTCACAGTTATGAAAACTTAAAACACAAGAGGCCTTTCTATTGACTCTGGAAAACACCAAAAGAAAGATGCCCAGGGTCCCTGCTCATCTGTGTGAAAGTGCCTTAGGTATGATGCAAGGAGGCATGAGGACTGCAGATGTGGCCAGGGCAATAAATTGCAGTGTTCGTACTGTGAGACGCCTAAGACAGCGCTACAGGGAGACAGGATGGACAGCTGATCGTCCTCGCAGTGGCAGACCACTTGTGACAACACCTGCACAGGATCGGTACATGTGAATATCACACCTGCGGGACAGGTACAGGAAGGCAACAACTGCTCGAGTTGCACCAGGTACGCACAATCCCTCCATCAGTGCTCAGACTGTCCGCAATAGGCTGAGAGAGACTGGACTGAGGGCTTGTAGGCCTGTTGTAAGGCAGGTCATCACAAGACATCACCGGCAACAATGTCACCTATGGGCACAAACCCACCGTTGCTGGACAAGACAGGACTGGCAAAAAGTGCTCTTCACTGACGAGTTGCGGTTTTGTCTCACCAGGGGTGATGGACGGATTTGCGTTTGAGCGTTACACCGAGGCCTGTAATCTGGAGCGGGATCGATTTGGAGGTGGAGGGTCCGTCGTGGTCTGGGGCGGTGTGTCACAGCATCATCGGACGGAGCTTGTTGTCATTGCAGGCAATCTCAATGCTGTGCGTTACAGGGAAGACATCCTCCTCCTTCATGTGGTACCCTTTCCCACCTTTGCTCATGTGGTACCCTTTCCCATGTGGTACCCATTCCCCCCAGAAATTTCTGGGAACTTGCAGCTGCCTTGTAGTGGAGCAACATCTCAAGAAAGAACTGGCAAAAATGGTGCAGTCTGTGAGGAGATGCACTGCAGTTCTTAATGCATCTGGTGTCCACAACAGATACTGTTACTTTTGACCCCCCCTTTGCTCCGGGACACATTATTCCATTTGTTAGTCACATCTGTGGAACTTGTTTAGTTTGTCTCAGTTGTTGAATCTTATGTTCATACAAATCTTTGTATGTTAAGTTTGCTGAAAATTAACACCTGACAGTGAGGATTTTTTACCCCCGAGTATAGTTGCGTGACAATCCTAAAATGTCAGAACGCTAAGTGCTTCTTGAAATTGTTTGAAGCCTTGATAACAAAAAGCAAAAGTAGTTAGTCACCAGCCAGGCTTAAGAAACAATTCATATTTACGTCTCTAGATAATTTTGTACAAAGTGAGATCTTAAGTGCACCTTTTAAAATCAAAAAGTTCCTGCCAGGTGCTTCTGCAAGTACAACCTCATTGTGGTCAGATAGAAATGGATTGTGCAGAAGACCACATTGAGAGTTGACATAAGGAATGTCTAAACGACTCCAAGTAGAGTATTTTTTACAGCTGAATACGAGGAACGCATATACGATTGCATCCATGTGTCTGGCCAGACCAACATTGTGGAACAGGCACAATGTGTCAAGTTGTTTTGTTTCTGAATAAGGCCAAGGAGAAACTTTAGCGTCCCTGGGACAGGTTAGTGACAGGCAATGGGACCATAAGGTAAACTGCACTCACATTCTTCAGGCACCTATGGTAACAGGCAGATTCGTGTAAATCGAACACCCTACAAAGGGACAAGTAAATATGAACATTTGAGGGAGCTCTGACAATTTAGAGAACTTGAGCATTTGAACCATCAGAAACAAAGGTAAACAAATCTGTTTACACAAGTGTTGTGATCCACATTCCCTTTTACTCCAGACCATTCCCAAACAGCAAGCACATGTTATGCAGAAGAGAACATAATATTTTAAGGACAAGGTATATTGAAAATCAAATTGTTTATTTAGCAAATCATGCAAGAGTAGCAGGAACACCAGGCTAAATCAAAAGCATAACCGGAGAACCTAAAAGTGTCAGCAATACCGGCAAATCAGAAGTCCATTTTAGTCGTACGGTTATAAAAAACATTTCTACCATTGTAGCGTCCACCCCTGTAAACAATTTGCATGGCGATGCACAAGTGAAGGAGATCCTCGTTTCAAACAAGAGAATTAGTTGGCACATTTCCCCATCTCAGTTACCTTTTCTTCAAAAGGAGGCACAGTAACAGGGGAAAGACGATTAAGGAGTTGGGCAAACCATATTATGATCTCCCTAGTTGAGTGGTCGGGCCGTCTGTTCAAGGCTTGACGCTTCTGCTGAGGCGCCGGGGCCGGACGCTTCTGCTGAGGCGCCGGGGCCGGACGCTTCTGCTGAGGCGCCGGGGCCGGACGCTTCTGCTGAGGCGCCGGGGCCGGACGCTATTGCTGAGGCGCCGGGGCCGGACGCTTCTGCTGAGGCGCCGGGGCCGGACGCTTCTGCTGAGGCGCCGGGGCCGGACGCTTCTGCTGAGGCGCCGGGGCCGGACGCTATTGCTGAGGCGCCGGAGCCGGACGCTTCTGCTGAGGCGCCGGGGCCGGACTTCACACTTGAAGAGGCATCATGGCCAGTAGCTTCTGCTGACGTGACATGGTGGCCAGTAGCTTTTGCTGACGTGACATGGTGGCCAGTAGCTTCTGCTGACGTGACATGGTGGCCAGTAGCTTTTGCTGACGTGACATGGTGGCCAGTAGCTTCTGCTGACGTGACATCGTGGCCAGTAGCTTCTGCTGACGTGACATCGTGGCCAGTAGCTTCTGCTGACGTGACATCGTGGCCAGTAGCTTCTGCTGACGTGACATGGTGGCCAGTAGCTTCTGCTGACGTGACATGGTGGCCAGTAGCTTCTGCTGACGTGACATCGTGGCCAGTAGCTTCTGCTGACGTGACATCGTGGCCAGTAGCTTCTGCTGACGTGACATCGTGGCCAGTAGCTTCTGCTGACGTGACATCGCGGCCAGTAGCTTCTGCTGACGTGACATCGCGGCCAGTAGCTTCTGCTGACTTGGCATTGCGGCCAGTAGCTTCTGCTGACGTGGCATTGCGGCCAGTAGCTTCTGCTGACGTGGCATTGCGGCCAGTAGCTTCTGCTGATGTGGCATTGCGGCCAGTAGCTTCTGCTGATGTGGCATTGCGGCCAGTAGCTTCTGGTGACTTTGCATTGTGGCCAGAAACTTTAGAATTTGGACTAGGCACCACACTTGCTTGGGCATAGGATCCAGTTGGGTCAGGTCCAGTGTGGGCAGGATGCCCATGAGAATTACCTAGAAAACAAAAAGAGGTAAAATCCCAGCCTTAAGCTATCGGAACTAGACTGATTTGAACTGAAGTAGTGTAAACCAAAACACACCTTTAAGTGTAAAACAAGTTATCCCTCCAATTAGCAGGCAGCAAATCCAGGAAACACTACAAAATATTCAGACAGTTAAACACAAGTAACCAGTGAAAACTTTAAGACAAGGTAAACCAACCAGATGACTACATTGAAAAACTAACCTCAACGAGAGTCCAAAAGTTACAGCCATTTTAGTGATCAAAACCACAACAGTATTCAGAACTAATGCTAGCCAGACACCCTGCCAGAATATCTGTTGCTATGTCTAACAGCTGTTTTGGTTGCACCTCATAAAGGAAACCCAGACCCTTCTAACCTGGCTGGCTAATTATGTACAGCTGTCAACCAATGAACTTCATTTCAATTGGTTCAATTTCCCAAATGCGATTAGGTGCTCTGGATTTCATTCAGCTGGTGTGCTGGAGGGTGGAGTTTGCACATCATGGACCAATCCAATGGTTTTAAAGAGTGAACTCTACCCACCCATTCCGGATTGAGCAAATTGTTTTTCAACAGGAGTCACCGTTGATGTATGGTGAACAACAGAGGTGATTGGACAACAAAAGAAAAACACCAAATTCAGTTCAACATTTACAGAAATCAGATAATTGATGAATGCATTTTCAATTTCATACATGTTCATGCGTCTGTAGTTGCCAAATTCTGATCTTTTTCCCACTAATTGGTCTTTTCACCAATCAGATCAGCTGTTTTGCCCATAACGTGGGGCAAAAGGTCAGAATTGGGCTGCCTGTGCAACCACAGCCTGTGTGGCTGGGACCAAACAGACTATGAGGGAGTTTGTGGTTGCGGCCAGACAGACTTCGGCCGCTTTCCAAAGCTTAGAAGTTGCTGACGTCTGACAGATCTACATCACCTTGATCGGTATTTTAAGTATCTACTAACCACATCATATGTCAGTGGACGACACAGTTGATGATGTGGCACGCAACCATTGGTTGTTGCGTCACCTCACCTTAGCTGTAGAAAGTGACCTATGGCTGTGTTACACAGGCAGCCCAATTCTAATCGTTTTTCCACTTATTGGTCTTTTGACCAATCACATCAGATCTTTTCACATCAGATCTTTTCATAGCTGAATGGTCAAAATACGTATTAGTGAAAAAAATATCAGAATTGGGGTGCCTTCCTAAGTTAGCCTATGAGGGAGTTCTACCAACCTGAGCCGAGGCGCACCGTTTGGTGATGTGAACGGACAAAAGCAGTAAGGGAGGAGCGCCCTTTCAAATCGTACAGTCAGTGGTGTAATGGAGGCTATACGCAGGTATACCACTTTGTTTTCAGTAGACATTTCGTATAATCAATTCTTAATCCCCACTGATGTGTATCAAAGTAGCATAGTGGAGGTAAACACTGTATCAATTCATAAGGCTGATGGAACGTATCAGAATGTTCAGCTTAAAATGTTGAAAAACTATTATTTCTTCACATTTTAAGCGCATGAATATGTACATGTCGGTAGACCTATGCAGAATGTTCCAAAATGCAGTTTACCTTCATATGAAGTGTGTGTGACTGCCTTGCTCAGTAGCTAACTAATAATCTAGTGTACATTATCAAACCTAACAAAAAATCCTTCTTCAAACACAAAACTCTTGGCTAGACATAAAATATATAAAGACTTGATATAGAAAAAAAAGTTGTGATATGCAGCATTATTGTTTGAGGTACAACAATTCTGATGAAAATTGCCTTCTTTTTTTCCTTTTTCTTGTCGCTTCCCCACGTGGAGGTTCCTGCTCTCTGATTGGCTCAAAGTCAAGTTGTCAGCCAAAGTCAGGTTCATCCGTACAGAACAGGTATGTCTTTTGTTCTAGCATGATAAGGAACGGCCTCCTACCGTGATGAGTACCAATCCACACTCTGTCGACAGTCAGACAATGAATGCTAGACATTGAAAGAAAGTTGATTTGAACAACTAGAGAGCACATTTGAGTTTATAAAATATTTCCCTCAACATTTCTAATGTAGTATTTGGCTACTTGGCTACTTTGAAGCAAGGTAAGTCATGCCTCATAATATGAAGAAAAAAGGTCCAGGTTTCAAACAATTAAGGAACAGATAAAATATAGTGATGGTAATGATAGACCTAACTGTGTTCTGGTAGATGGAAAGGCTTTCCCTAAAACCTTCTCTATTAAATGTTAACTAGCTACGAAGTAGCCTATACCTACCTGTCAGAATGATATCATAACTACTTGCACAATGTAGAGTGTTCACCGACTGTACCCTACCTAATACGTCCAATAATACGCACCAAGTTCTGTTGACAGAGCGGTGAAGCTTTCTAGGATATTTAAATGTACACGTTTTGGTGATTGTCTTCAAAGTTATTTTCCACGGGTCTCCAAAAGCAAAATGAACATAACCTGAATTAAATGTAAAAGGCCTTGAAAAGAAAAGGCTTGTGGTACGCTCAGTCCTCCATTGATATTTCACAGAGATACGCTTGTTTTTATGAGAAATCTTTAAAAAATATCCGTAATTTCGCATTAATATGAACAGCATATATGAAAATATTTACGTGTCGTGTCGTTAAATCGAAATCTATCTTACCTGTATACTGTTTTATGTCCTCTGGATTCTAGAAGAAAGACGACGGGTTCAACAGTGAGCCTGTCAGGTAGCCTTAATTCTGACACGGCAGTAGTAGAGGTTTCAGTAGTAGTTTCAGTAGTAGAGGTAATATTTCATTGTGGATATAAACATAGGTGTAATACAAAACAAGAGCCCTACTAACTTCTAATAGACCCTCCCCCATCCCCCAAATCCCTTCCAACCCCCCCAACCCAGTCCATTCTCAATGACCCTACACTTCAATCTTTCCCTCTCTTCAACATACTTACAATATAACAACACATGCTCCACCGTTTCATCGACTATACACTCCAGACACAAACCATTCACATGTTTGCCAACCAGATGTAATGATGAGTTCAATGTACAATGTCTTTAGGGCAATCGAGCAAACACCACCTCTTCCTTCCTAATCTGAGAATCGAATCTTGGCCCACCAACCTTTCTTTGGAGGGCATATAAATGCCGGCCCTTGTGCTCAGAGTCCCATCTCTTCTGCCTCTCACCTATCAAAATGGCTCTGATCTTACATTTGGCCTCACCTGTACCCAGTGTAACATTAACGTCAGTTATATCTCGTCTCAAAACTATTTTGGCTAACTGGGCTACAATTTCCATCCTTTCCACACCTGTACAGTTGTGGCCAAAAGTTTTGAGAATGACACAAATATACATTTTCTCAAAGTCTGCTGCCTCAGTTTGTATGATGGCAATTTGCATATACTCCAGAATGATATGAAGAGTGATCAGATGAATTGTAATTAATTGCAAAGTCCCTCTTTGCCATGCAAATGAACTGAAAACCCCAAAAACTTTTTCCACTGCATTTCAGCCCTGCCACAAAAGGACCAGCTAACATCATGTCAGTGATTATCTCATTAACACAGGTGTGAGTGTTGACGGGGACAAGGCTGGAGATCACTATGTCATGCTGATTGAGTTTGAATAACAGACTGGAAGCTTCAAAAGGAGGGTGGTGCTTGGAATCAATAATTCTTCCTCTGTCAACCATGGTTACCTGGAAGGAAACACATGCCGTCATCATTGCTTTGCACAAAAAGGGCTTCACAGGCAAGGATATTACTGCCAGTAAGATTGCACCTAAATCAACCATTTATCGGATCATCAAGAACTTCAAGGAGAGCGGATCAATTGTTGTGAAGAAGGCTTCAGGGCGCCCAAGAAAGTCCAGCAAGCGCCAGGACCGTCTCCTAAAGTTGATTCAGCTGCGGAATTGGGGCACCACCAGTACAGAGCTTGCTCAGGAATGGCAGCAGGCAGGTGTGAGTGCATCTGCACACACAGTATGGCGAAGACTTTTGGAGGATGGCCTGGTGTCAAGAAGGGCAGCAAAGAAGCCACTTCTCTCCAGGAAAAACATCAGGGACAGACTGATATTCTGCAAAAGGTACAGGGAGTGGACTGCTGAGGACTGGGGTAAAGTCATTTTCTCTGATGAATGCCCTTTCCGATTTGTTTGGGGCATCCGGAAAAACGCTTGTCCGGAGAAGACAAGGTGAGCGCTACCATCAGTCCTGTGTCATGCCAACAGTAAAGCATCCTGAGACCACTCATGTGTGGGGTTGCTTCTCAGCCAAGGGAGTGGGCTCACTCACATTTTTGCCTAAGATCACAGCCATCAATAAAAAATGGTACCAACACAATTTCAATCCCTTTCACACCTGTATGTGCTGGGACCCAGCAGAATCTCACTACACCCATTCTCTCAATTCTCCCCAATAACATGAATACCTCCAATAGTAGGTCACTCCTATTAAATTTACCAGATTATAAACTATTCGATACAGACAGAGAATCTAAGCATATTATCATTTTAACAGGTTGTACGTCCTCCACCCACTGGAGGGCAACTATTATCGCCAACAGTTCAACTTAGTAAACTGACAGTTCATCTGTTAGTCTTCTGCACATCAAATTCTGAAACGTAAACGCCTGCTCCTGTGAGCCCAACATCTGGGTCCTTGGAGCCATCTGTGAAAAGTTGTATAAAAGCATAAACGTATACCAATTTAATTGTCAACCAGTTTCACTGACTTCTGACCAATATTTACTTTTCTCTACCAAGGTTAGATCAACAACAGGATCTGGGAGTAACCATGGAGGAACATCCCCTATTACCAAAGAAGGGCCAACCTCCAACTCTCTCAAACCACTCTCATCAGCAAGCTTTCCAACTGTCCAACCATAACCACTACCTTGTATACTAGTATATTCCCAACATTCATCTAGAACAGTAGCAGTGGTATGCTAAACCTCGCAGCCTTTCAACCCAATAAGCTACAAAAAAATGTTTTGCCGTGTATCCAAAGACATCTCAACTGCCTCCTCTAGTAAGGCACATACAGATGTTGATTTAAATGCACCAATACATATTGTTTGTTGTGACGTGACTTTCATTAATGTGATGACTGTTATTTATTTCATCCACTAACTATGTTTAATTGTTACCCGATTTAAATTACTATGAAACTATTAACGAGTTACCATCGCCCAAATTAAACTCTAGAAATGATCTATTGATAAGTCACTTATTAATCATCACCTCATATCAGTCTCATTCTGAAGAGTCGTAACCTTCTTGGATCTGCTAGAACCCCAGCTTTGCTTATTATTCACTACTATTCAAATTGATTTAATTATTTATTTACTAACTAACTAAATAATTACATGGAATACACATACAATGACATGAGACAAAAGTCCCTAGTGGACTGACAAGATATGACAGCTTATTACAGAGAGGTGTGGAAAATAGAGAGAAAAAGGGAATTAATCGTGGATACATTGTATAACTATTGTCACATTAATCATAGACCTTGCACATGAACCACCACCCGTTTGGGGTAAGAAAATAATGAATGTATTTATGTGTTGAATGCCTTCGTTTTTCATCTATCTTGGTCAGAACCAAGCCCTCGCGTGGGTGTAAGGCTCTGATTGTCCACCAGAGGCCACATTGTCCTTCTTCTTAGTTGTCTGTGCTTGTAGTGGAGTGAATTCTGAGCAGATATTCAGATGTACCAATGATTATCAGAGATGGGATTTTATCCTTCCCACCTTGTATCTTTAGTCAGTTTGAAGCACTTTACACGCACAGTTGCAAACTGGCAATGTTTAGGTCTGGGAGTTATCTTCTTCACCTCAGGTTGAGTTTTAAGTTCTAACCATTTCCCACATGTAACTAACTCTCCATGATTTTCTGGTCTGTTATGTTAATTCTTAGCGAGTACTTTTAAGCACTCTGGCCAAAGGGGGGGTTCCGTCATGCTGACATGAACTCTGACATCACTCGTGGTGGGGCTAGTCACTGTGCATAGTTTATATGAAAAACAATTCTCATTAGAAACTAAAATCACATTCCTATCTTAACATAGTTTCATCAATTTTCATATCACATAGACAACGTATTGGACGGAAACTTGACCGAGAGAATGTATACACTTTCCGAGGTACAGTATTTTTCTTGATACCATTCTTAATGTCATAAAATAAACAATGTGACATGATTATTCTTTAGATCCCCAATGCCCATTCCAAACATTCTGATGTTATATTGTTCCAGTGTTTACTTTTTGGACATTATTGTTTTGGCGGGAAAAGGTCTTCTGTAGACAAAGGAACATTCCTTTACCAATACTGAAGAGTAAGAGGGAGATCATGTAGTAACCAAAAAATTTGAAACATAAAGATATATATTTTTAAGATTCTTCTCAACAATTTCAACAAATTTACTCAGTTACAGTTCATATAAGGAAATCAGTCAATTGAAAGAAATGAATTAGATTGTAATCTATGGATTTCACGTGACTGGGCAGGGGCACACCCAATCATGAGTGTTTCCCACAAAATGGCTTTATTACAGACATAAATACTTAGTTTCATCAGCTGTCTGGATGGCTGACCACCACTTTACATGTGTTTACATTGTCTATTATAGTTTCCTCGTGACAGTGTAGAAGTAGTACTGCAACCTGTCCAGTAGATGGCAAGGTGTAGACCTGTTCAAAGCACTCAAACTGGATTCTGTGACATGTGGAGTCAGATTGATGCTATCAGATTATTTTCTGAAAAAAAACATTAAAAAACTTTTAAAAACTATCAGATCGATCAGACCCTGGCTAACAAAGGATCACAGAATCCAGATTTCCCCCCAAAACCTTTAAGCCACCCCTGGGGACATCGACCTCTGTTCCAGATGTAGTGCTTTAATCAAACCTTGTACTATTAAGTCCACTTTCTGCTCACCACTTTGTCCATTCCTCCATGAACTCAGTAACTAGTTCATTGAAAAATTCCTACAATGCTAAGGGTTTTTGGAAAGTGAGTCACCAGGCAGGCTTTTAGGATTAAGAAAATATTTACAATGGCTCCAGATTAAATTAGTACCAAATCAAGTGCAGCTGTTGAAGTTCATGTTCACAACTTCTCTAGATAAATTAGTACAAAGTGAGAGCTTAAGTGCACCTTTTAAAATCAAAAAGTTTCTGCCAGGTGCTTCTGCAAGTGCAACCCCACTGTGGTCAGGTAGAAATGGATTGTGCAGAAGACCACATTGAGAGTTGACATAAGGAATGTCTGAACGACTCCAAGCAGAGTATTTTTTAACAGCTGAAAGTGATGAATGCATAGACGATTGTATCCACGTTCATGTGTCTGGCCAGACCAACATTGTGAAACAGGCATAATGTGTCCAGTTGTTTTAATGTTTCTGAATAAGGCCAAGGAGAAACTTTAGCGTCCCTGGGACAGGTTAGTGACAAGCAATGGGACGATGAGGTAAACTGCACTCACATTCTTTAGGCACCTATGGTAACAGGCCGATTACTGTAAGTCAAACACCCTACACAAAAGGGACAGGTAAACTAGGAACATATGAGGGAGCGCTGACAATTTAGAACTTCAGCATTTGAACTACCAGAAACATTTGTTTACACAAGTGTTGTGAACCACATTCTCTTTTACTCCAGACCCAGTCTATTCCCAAACAGCAAGCACATGGTAGGCAGAAGAGAACCCCACATTTTAAAGACAAGGCATTTTGAAAGTCAAATTGTTTATTGATCAAATCATGCAAGAGTAGCAGGAACACCAGGCCAAATCAATATCATAACCGTAGAACATAAGTGTGTCAGCAATAGTAGCGTCCACCACTGTAAACAATTTGCATGGCGATGCACAAGTGAAGGAGATCCTCATTTCAAACAAGTGCATTGGTTTGCACATTTCCTCACCTCAGTTACCTTTGCCCTTTTCTTCAAATGGAGGCACAGTAACAGGGGAAAGACGATTAAGGAGTTGGGCAAACCAAATTATGATCTCCCTATCTAGCTTGTTGAGGGGTCGGGCCGTCTGTTCAAGGCCGGCAGCTTCTGCCGAGGCGCGGGGGCCGGCCGCTTCTGCCGAGGCGCGGGGGCCGGCCGCTTCTGCCGAGGCGCGGGGGCCGGCCGCTTCTGCCGAGGCGCGGGGGCCGGCCGCTTCTGCCGAGGCGCGGGGGCCGGCCGCTTCTGCCGAGGCGCGGGGGCCGGCCGCTTCTGCCGAGGCGCGGGGGCCGGCCGCTTCTGCCGAGGCGCGGGGGCCGGCCGCTTCTGCCGAGGCGCGGGGGCCGGCCGCTTCTGCCGAGGCGCGGGGGCCGGCCGCTTCTGCCGAGGCGCGGGGGCCGGCCGCTTCTGCCGAGGCGCGGGGGCCGGCCGCTTCTGCCGAGGCGCGGGGGCCGGCCGCTTCTGCCGAGGCGCGGGGGCCGGCCGCTTCTGCCGAGGCGCGGGGGCCGGCCGCTTCTGCCGAGGCGCGGGGGCCGGCCGCTTCTGCTGAGGCATTTGGACACAGCTTCACACTTGCCAGGGTATTGTGGCCTGTAGCTTCAGCATTTTGACCAGACACCACACTTGCTTGGGCATGGGATCCAGTTGGTTCAGGTCCAGTGTAGGCAGGATGCCCATAAGCGTCACCTAGGAAACAAAGAAAACACTGTGGTAAAACGCCAACCTTAAGCTATTGGAACTAGACTGTGATTTGAACTGAAGTAGTGTAAACCAAAACGCACCTTGAAGGGTAAAACAAGTTATCCCTCCAATTAGCAGGCAGCAAATCCAAGAAACACTACAAAACATTCAGACAGTTAAACACAAATAACCAGTGAAAACTAAGGTAAACCACCCAGATGACTATATTGAAAAACTAACCTCAAAGAGAGTCCAAAAGTCACAGACATTTTAGTGATCAAAACCACAACGGTATTCAGAACAAATGCTAGAGAGACACCCTGACAGAATATCCCTGTTGCTATGTCAAACAGCTGTTTTGGTTGCACCTCATAAAGGAATCCCAGACCCTTCTATCCTGGATGGCTAATTATGTACAGCTGTTAGCCAATGAACGTCATTTCAATTGGTTCAATTTCCCAATTGCGATTAGGTGCTCTTGATTTCATTCAGCTGGTGTGCACTGGTGTGCTGGAGGGTGGAGTTTGCACATTGACATTTTTTTTTCACCTTTATTTAACCAAGTCGGCTAGGTGAGAACAAGTTCTCATTTACAACTGCGACCTGGCAAAGATAAAACAAAGCAGTGTGACACAAACAACACAGAGTTTACACATGGAATAAACAAACATGCAGTCAATAATACAATAGAGAAAAAGTCTATATACAGTGAGTGCAAATGAGGTAAGATAAATGAGGTAGACAATAAATAGGCCATAGTGGCAAAATAATTACAATTTAGCAATTAAACACTGGAGTGATAGATGTGCAAAAGATGAATGTGCAAGTAGAGATAGGTACTGGGGTGCAAAGGAGCAAAAAAATGAATAATACATTATTTTATGGGGATGAGGTAGTTGGATGGGCTATTTACAGATGGGCTATGTACAGGTGCAGTGATCTGTGAGCTGCTCTGACAGCTGGTGCTTAAAGCCATTGAGGGAGATATGGGTCTCCAGCTTCAGTGATTTTTGCAATTCGTTCCAGTCATTGGCAGCAGAGAACTGGAAGGAAAGGCGGCCAAACGAGGAATTGGCTTTGGGGATGACCAGTGAAATATACCTGCTGGAGCACGTGCTACTAGTGGGTGCTGCTATGGTGACCAGTGAGCTGAGATAAGGCGGGGCTTTACTTAGCAAAGACTTATAGATGACCTGGAGCCAGTGGGTTTGGCGACGAATATGTAGCGAGGGCCAGCCAACGAGAGCATACAGGTCGCAGTGTTGGGAAGTATATGGGGCTTTGGTGACAAAACTGATTGCACTGTGATAGACTGCATCCAATTTGCTGAGTAGAATGTTGGAGGCTATTTTGTAAATGACATCGCCGAAGTCAAGGATCGGCAGGATAGTCAGTTTTACGAGGGTATGTTCGGCAGCATGAGTGAAGAATGCTTTGTTGCAAAATAGGAAGCCGATTGGAGATTTAATTTTGGATTGGAGATGCTTCATGTGAGTCTGGAAGGAGAGTTTACAGTCTAACCAGAAACCTAGGTATTTGTAGTTGTCGACATATTCTAAGTTGGAACCGTCCAGAGTAGTGATGCTGGACGGGCGGGCAGGTGCGGGCAGCGATCGGTTGAAGAGCATGCATTTAGTTTTACTTGCATTTAAGAGCAGTTGGAGGCCACGGAAGGAGAGTTGTATGGCATTGAAGCTCGTCTGGAGGTTAGTTAACACAGTGTCCAAAGAAGAGCCAGAAGTATACGGAATGGTGTCGTGTGCGTAGAGGTGGATCCGAGAATCACCAGCAGCAAGAGCGACATGATTGATATATACAGAGAAAAGAGTCAGCTGGAGAATTGAACCCTTTGGCACCCCCATAGAGACTGCCAAAGGTCCGGACAACAGGCCCTCGGATTTGACACACTGAACTCTGTCTGAGAAGTAGTTGGTTAACCAGGCGAGGCAGTCATTTGAGAAACCAAGGCTATTGAGTCTGCCGACAAGAATGTGGTGATTGACAGAGTCGAAAGCATTGGCCAGGTCGATGAATACTGCTGCCCAGTATTGTCTCTTATCGATGGTGGTTATGATATCGTTTAGGACCTTGAGTGTGCCTGAGGGGCACTCATGACCAGCTCGGAAACCAGATTGCATAGCGGAGAAGGTACGGTGGGATTCGAAATGGTCGGTGATCTGTTTGTTAACTTGGCTTTCGAAGACCTTAGAAAGGCAGGGTAGGATAGATATAGGTCTGTAGCAGTTTGGGTCTAGCGTGTCTCCCCCTGTGAACAGGGGGATGACCGCGGCAGCTTTCCAATCTTTGGGGAACTCAGACGCTACGAAAGAGAGGTTGAACAGGTCTGGAGTTAACCACGGGATATATCTGTTCCTGGTTCAACATTTTTTGAATGGGGCATGCTTATTTGAGATTGTGAGGAAAGCACTTTTAAAGAATAACCAGGCATCTTCTACTGACGGAATGAGGTCAATATCCTTCCAGGATACCAGGGCCAGGTAGATTAGAAAGGCCTGCTCGCTGAAGTGTTTTAGGGAGCGTTTGACAGTGATGAGGGGTGGTCGTTTGACCGCAGACCCATTACGGACGCAATGAATGAGGCAGTGATCGCTGAGATCCTGGTTGAAGACAGCAGAGGTGTATTTGGAGGGAAGGTTGGTTAGGATGATATCTATGAGGGTGCCTGTGTTTACGGATTTGGGGTTGTACCTGGTAGGTTCATTGATAATTTGTGTGAGATTGAGGACATCAAGATTAGATTGTATGATGGCTGGGGTGTTAAGCATGTCCCAGTTTAGGTCACCTAACAGCACGAGCTCTGAAGATAGATGGGGGGCAATCAATTCATATATGGTGTCCAGGGCACAGCTGGGGGCAGTAGGTGGTCTATAGCAAGCGGCAATGGTTAGAGACTTGTTTCTGGAAAGGTGGATTTTTAAAAGTAGAAGCTCAAATTGTTTGGGCACAGACCTGGATAGTAAGACAGAACTCTTCATCACATCATGGACCAATCCGACAGGTTTTAAAAGGGTGAACTCTACCCACCCATTCTGGATTGAGCCAATTGTTTTTCAACAGGAGTCAACCGTTGACGTATGGTGAACAACAGAGATGATTGTATGACAAAAGAAACACCAAATTCAGTTCAACATTATACAGAAATACAGTCCGTTTAACATTCATCAATCTGTTACAGCTCAGACACACCGGTAGGATTGTCAAATGTTTGCCTGCCGATTAGTATTTAACACCTCCAATTATTGTCAGCAGTCAATCTCTTTTATGTTCACACAGAAAAGATTGTGAAGTCGTCAACCACTCAGCCTTGTTAAAATATTCCAAACCAGAAGCTAGCGTTTGTTGGTAATGCATGTCCGTGTGTGTTGCTTTATGTTCTAGTCAATGTTAGCTAGCTGTGCTGGTGTTGTAGAAAGACCTTGTTGATACTAGTCAGATGCCCACAGCTAGATAACTCGCTAGCAAGATGACAAAGAAACCATTTTATCCACTCTCCATAATTGCATACAGCCAAAATATACATTTTTTTTAGCTACCTGGCTAAAGTTAGCTAAATGGTTACCATGATTCGCTAGCTAGCTAGCTGTTGTGCTAGCATTATGCTGCACTCACCACCCCATTCGTTTCATATGAAGTGTGTGTGACTGCCTTGCTCAGTAGCTAACTAATAATCTAGTGTACATTATCAAACCTAACAAAAAATCCTTCTTCAAACACAAAACTCTTAGCTAGACATAAAATATATAAAGACTTGATATAGAAAAAAAAGTTGTATTATGCAGCATTATTGTTTGAGGTACAACAATTCTGATGAAAAGTGCCTTCTTTTTTTCCTTTTTCTTGTCGCTTCCCCATATGGAGGTTCGTGCTCTCTGATTGGCTCAAAGTCAAGTTGTCAGCCAAAGTCAGGTTCATCCGTACAGAACAGGTATGTCTTTTGTTCTAGCATGATAAGGAACGGCCTCCTACCGTGATGAGTACCAATCCGCACTCTGTTGGCAGTCAGACAATGAATGCTAGACATTGAAAGAAAGTTGATTTGAACAACTAGAGAGCACAGATGAGTTTATAAAATATTTCTCTCGACATTTCTATGGTAGTATTTTGGCTTGGCTACTTTGAAGCAAGGTAAGTCATGCCTCATTATATGAAGAACAAAGGTCCAGGTTTCAAAAAATTAAGGAACGAATAAAATATAGAGATGGTAATGATAGACCTAACTGTCTTCTGGTAGATAGAAAGGCTTTCCCTAAAACCTTCTCTATTAAATGTTAACTAGCTACAAAGTAGCCTATACCTACCTGTCAGAATGATATCATGACTACTTGCATCAATCCAGTGGTCTTTTGTTCGGCAAACTCCATCTCATGTCTTCTACAGAAACACTGCTAACCCAACAACAGTGCTAGGTGCCTGTACTACAGAAACACTGCTAACCCAACAACAGTGCTAGGTGCCTGTACTACAGAAACACTGCTAACCCAACAACAGTGCTAGCTGCCTGTACTACAGAAACACAGCTAACCCAACAACAGTGCTAGGTGCCTGCTCACTTGAATTAAAGGGTAACTACACAAAAAAAAATCAAAATTTCATAGGATTTTCCCAGACCTTAAAGGTGGTCTCCTGATTTTCTTTTTACTTGTTTGTGTACATCCAATGTTATTGTTTTTATATTAACAAAGGTTGACTTTGAAAGCAAAAACATGAACATTTTAAAAATGGCAATAGTAGGCCTACCAACAGCCTACTTGCACAGTATAGAATGCTCACCCACTCTACCCATTGTGAGTGAAAATGTGCTTTGGTGATACAATTTTACTTTTAAATACATTTTTACCAAGACAGATATGAGTCTTCATGTTCTAAATCGTTCAGTGGGGTGTTTCTTTAGCATATCATTATACACAAAATTTCGTCAGATTTCATCACCTTCTGTTGACAGAGCCACGCAGCTTTCTCTAATCATTTTTGTTTTGTTTTACACGTTGTGATGATTGTCTTCAAAGTTGCTTCCGTGGGTCTCAAAAAGCAAATTGAACATGACAAGACCTGAAATAAATATAAAAGGCCTTGAAAATAAAAAGCTTGTGGTACGCTCAGTGCTCCATTGATATTTCACAGAGATACGCTTGTTTTTGTGACAAATGTTTTTAAAATAACAGTTATTTTGCATTAATATGAACAGCATATATTAAAATATTTACATCTCGTTAAATCGATATCCATCTTGCCTCTATACTGTTTTATGTCCTCTGGATTCTAGAAGAAAGATGACGAGTTCAACAGTAGCCTTAATTCTGACACGGCATCCAGTTTAGCTGACACAATGACATATACAAGAGTTTCAGTAGTAGCGGTAATATTTAATTGTGGATATAAACATAGTTGTAATACATTTAATTGTTATTAATGATTAAGACACATGCGTCCTCCGAAACAGGACCCCGCCAAGCCACGCTACTTTCTTGACACCTGCCCTCTTAACCCGGAAGCCAGCTGCACCAATGTGTTGGATGAAACACAGTTCAACTGACGACTGAAGTCAGCCTGCAGGTGCCACAAGGAGTCGCTTGAGTGCAATGAGCCAAGTAAAGACATAGATCAATCTAATTGTCAACCAGTTCTTCTGACCAATATTTCCTTTTCTCTACCAAGGTTAGATCAACAACAGGATCTGGGAGTAACCATGGAGGAACATCCCCTATGACCACAGACGGGTCAACCTCCGACTCCCTCAAACCACTCACATCAGCAAGCTTTCCAACAGTCCAACCAAAACCACTACCTTGTCTACTAGTATATTCCCAACATTGATCTAGAACAGTAGCAGTGGTATGCTCAACCTCGCAGCCTTTCAACCCAATAAGCTACTGACAATTTTTTGTATATCTCACCTGCCTCCACTAGTAGACACATACAGATATTGATTTAAATGCACCAATACATATCCTTTGTCGTGACGTGACTTTCATTAATGTGATGACTGTTATTTATTTAATCCACTAACTATGTTTAATTGTTAATCCGTTTAAATGAAGTAATTCGGAATTTGGGGCAACATGGAAGAAGTTGTTTAACGAGTTACCATCTCCCAAATAAAATTCTTGAAGAAATTATTTTTCGATAACAGTCGCTTATTAATCATTGCCTCAAATCAGTCTCATTCTGAGCAGTCGTAACCTTCTTGGATCTGCAAGAACCCCAGCTTTGCTGATTATTCAGTACTACACATTGATTTAATTATTTATTTTCTAACTAACTAAATAATAACACAGACTACACATACACACTTACATGAGACAAAAGTCCCTAGTGGACTGACAAGATATGACGTCTTATTACACAGAGATAGAGAAGGGGGTTGAGAAAACACAGAGAAAAAGGGAATTAATCGTGGATACATTCTATAACTATTCCCACAATAATCATATACCTTGCAAATGAACCACCGCCCGTTTTGGGTAAGAAAATAACGAATGTATTTATGTGTTGAATGCTTTCGTTAGTCGTCTATCTCGGTCAGAACCAAGCCCTCTCGGAAGTTTGTTTCGGTGGGCTCTTACGTGGTTGAAAGGCTCTGATTGTCCACCAGAGGTCACAACGTCCTTCTTCTTAGTTGTCTGTGCTTGTAGTGGAGTGTTTTCACAGCAGATAATCAGACGCACCAATGATTATCTGAGATGGGATTTTATCCTTCCCACCTTGTGTCTTTAGTCTGAGTTTGAAGCACTTTACACGCACAGATGCAGACTGGCAATGTCCAGGTCTAGTCTGGGCGTTATTATCTTCACCTCGGGTTGAGGTTAAGTTCTAACCATTTTCAACATGTAGCTAACGCTCCACGCATTTCTGGTCTGGTATGTTAATTCTTAGCGTGTCCTTTTAGGCACTCAGGCCAAAGGGGGTGTTCCGTCATGCTGACATGAACTCTGAACTCACTTGGGGCGTGGCTAGTCACTGTGCATAGTTTATATGAAGAACAATTATCTCATTAGGAACTAAAATCTCATTCCTATCTTAACAAAAATAGTTTCATCCATTTTCATATCACACAGACAGCGTATTGGATGGAAACTGGACAGATAAAACATGTACACTTTCCGAGTTACAGTATTTTTTTGATACCATTCTTAATGACATCACAAAATAATAAACAACGTGGCATGATTATTCTTTAGATCCCCACTGACCATTCCAAACAGACGGATGTTAGAAATATTGTTCCAGTGTTTACTTTTTGGACGTTATAGTCTTAGCGGCAAAGGTCTTCCGTAGACAAAGGAACATTCCTTTCCCAATACTGAAGAGCAAGAGGGAGAATTCCCTCTAATTTTTGACAGAGTTTTAAGGTGTCAAAACCGGCACTCTTATGTGGGTGAGATGGGTCTGGTCATCGTCACCCATTTGCCAAGCTGATATGAGGCCTTGGATCCTCAGCCAGGAGAGTCATGACACCTTAAAGCTATATACTGGATTCTGTCCAGCTTCTGAAGCCAAGTCTTTGCCGCTTTTCCATAAACTATTTACCCGTAATCAATTGTCGTCCTGATTCGAACTCTATAAATATCTTTCAACGATTGTCTGTCAGCACCCCATTCATAACCAGAGACCGAGCTCATAAGATTCAGCACCTTCTTACACTTTATTTCAACATTTATGACATGATCTTTCCATTTACAGTACCAGTCAAAAGTTTAAACGCACCGACTCATTCCAAGGTTTTTCTTTATTTATACAACTTTCTACCTTGTGGAATAATATTGAAGGCATCAAAATGATTAAATAACACATATGGAATAATTTAGTGATCAAAAAAGTTTCAAACAAATCAAAATATATTTGAGATTGTTCTAAGTAGCCACCCTTTGCCTTGGTTGGCATTCTCTCAACCAGCTTCATGAGGTAGTCACCTGGAATGCATTTCAATTAACAGGTGTGCCTTGTTAAAAGTCCATTTGTGGAATTTCTTTCCTTCTTATTACTGAGTTTGAGTCAATCATTTGTATTGTGACAAGGTAGGGGTGGCATACAGATAGCCTTATTTGGTAAAAGACCAAGTCCATATTATGGCAAGAACAGCTCAAATAAGAACATGAAGGTCAGTCAATCCAGAAAATGTCAAGAACTTTCAAAGTTTCTTCAATTGCAGTCGCAAAACCATCTAGCGCTATGATGAAACTAGGTCTCATGAAGACGGCCACAGGAAAGGAAAATCCCAAAATACCTCTGCTGCAGAGGATAACTTCATTAGAGATACCAGCCTCAGAAATTGCTTCCTGATTAAATGCTTCACAAAGTTCAAGTAACAGACACATCTCAACTTCAACTGTTCATAGGAGACTGTGTGAATCAGGCCTTCATAGTTGAATTGCTTAAAAGGACATCAATAATAAGAAGAGACTTGCTTGGGCCAAGAAACACGAGCAATGGATATTAGACCGGTGGAAATCTGTCCTTTGGTTTGATGAGTCCAAATGAGTCCACAGCCTTCTGCAGCGATATGCCATCCCATCTAGTGTGCTTCTTGAAATTGTTTGAAGCCTTGATAACAAAAAGCAAAAGTAGTTAGTCACCAGCCAGGCTTAAGAAACAATTCATATTTACATGGGACTATCATTTGTTTTTCAACAGGACAATGACCCACAATACACCTCCAGGCTGTCTAAGGGCTATTTGACCAAGGAGAGTGATGGCGTGCTGCAATACCCGACGTCAACCCAATTGAGATGGTTTGGGATGAGTTGGACCGCAGAGTGAAGGAATAGCAGCCAACAAGTGCTCAGCATATGTGTGAACTCCTTCAATACTGTTGGGAAAGCAATCCAGGTGAAGCTGGTTGAGAGAATGCCAAGAGTGTGCAAAGCTGTCATCAAGGCAAAGGGTGGCAACTTTGAAGAATCTCATATAAAATATATTTTGATTTGATTAACACTGTTTTGGATACTACAGGATTCCATATGTGTTATTTCATAGTGTTGATGTCTTCTATTATTCTACAATGTAGAAAACAGTAAAAATAAAGAAAAACGCTTGAATGAGTAGGTGTGTCCAAACTTTTGACTGGTACTGTACACTGAAAAAATATAAACACAACATGCAACAATTATCAAATTTACTCAGTTACAGTTCATATAAGGAAATTAGTCAATTGACATATATTTAGAAGGTTGTAATCTATGGATTTCACATAACTGGGCAGGGGCACAGCCAATCAGAATGAGTTTTCCCCACAAAAGGGCTTTATTACAGACAGAAATACCCCTTAGTTTCATCAGCTGTCCGGATGGCTGGTCTCAGACGATCCCACAGCTAAAGAAGCCGGTTGTGGATGTCATTGGTTGACGTGGTTACACGTGGTCTGTGGTTGTGAGGCCGGTTGGATGTGCTGCCAAGTTCTCTAAATCGAAGTTGAGGCAGCTTATTGTAAAAAACTGAACATTAAATCCTCTGGCAACAGATCTTTTATTTTAGCTCATGAAACATGGGACCAACACTTTACAAGTTGCGTTTATTTTTGTTCACTACAGTTTACTCATGTCTCCCTATGAAAGTGTAGAAGTAGTACAGCAACCTGTCCAGTAGATGGCAAGGTGTAGGCCTATTCATAGCACTCAAACTGGATTCTGTGACGTGGATCAGATTGATGCCATCAGATTATTTTCTGAAAAAAATGTTTATAAACTCAGATCGATCTGATCATGGATAAATGATCACAGAATCCAAATCATTCAGACCCCCCCACCACCAAAAAAAAGTTTCAAAGCAGCGCCAGAGGACATGTACCTCTCACAAATGTAGTGCTTTAATCAAACATTTTATTAGAGTCCAGACTTGCAGCTTTAGATTTAATTCCTCTATGAACAAATTGTCAGTAACTAAACGTCCCTTTTTCAGGATCCTGTCTTTCAAAGATGAATTGTAAAAATCCAAATAACTTCACAGATCTTCATTGTAAAGGGTTTAAACATTGTTTCCCATGCTTGTTCAATGAACCATAAACAATTAATGAACATGCACCTGTCGAACGGTCATTAAGACACTAACAGCTTACTGACGGTAGGCAATTAAGGTCACAGTTATGAAAACTTAAAACACAAGAGGCCTTTCTATTGACTCTGGAAAACACCAAAAGAAAGATGCCCAGGGTCCCTGCTCATCTGTGTGAAAGTGCCTTAGGTATGATGGATACAGGATCGGTACATGTGAATATCACACCTGCGGGACAGGTACAGGAAGGCAACAACTGCTCGAGTTGCACCAGGTACGCACAATCCCTCCATCAGTGCTCAGACTGTCCGCAATAGGCTGAGAGAGACTGGACTGAGGGCTTGTAGGCCTGTTGTAAGGCAGGTCATCACAAGACATCACCGGCAACAATGTCACCTATGGGCACAAACCCACCGTTGCTGGACAAGACAGGACTGGCAAAAAGTGCTCTTCACTGACGAGTTGCGGTTTTGTCTCACCAGGGGTGATGGACGGATTTGCGTTTGAGCGTTACACCGAGGCCTGTACTCTGGAGCGGGATCGATTTGGTGGAGGGTCCGTCGTGGTCTGGGGCGGTGTGTCACAGCATCATCGGACGGAGCTTGTTGTCATTGCAGGCAATCTCAATGCTGTGCGTTACAGGGAAGACATCCTCCTCCCTCATGTGGTACCCTTTCCCCCCTTTCCTCATGTGGTACCCATTCCCCCCAGAAATTTCTGGGAACTTGCAGCTGCCTTGTAGTGGGGCAACATCTCAAGAAAGAACTGGCAAAAATGGTGCAGTCTGTGAGGAGATGCACTGCAGTTCTTAATGCATCTGGTGTCCACAACAGATACTGTTACTTTTGACCCCCCCTTTGCTCCGGGACACATTATTCCATTTGTTAGTCACATCTGTGGAACTTGTTTAGTTTGTCTCAGTTGAATCTTTTGTTCATACAAATCTTTGTATGTTAAGTTTGCTGAAAATTAACACCTGACAGTGAGTATTTTTTTACCCCCGAGTATAGTTGCTTGACAATCCTAAAATGTCAGAATGCTAAGTGCTTCTTGAAATTGTTTGAAGCCTTGATAACAAAAAGCAAAAGTAGTTAGTCACCAGCCAGGCTTAAGAAACAATTCATATTTACGTCTCTAGATAATTTTGTACAAAGTGAGATCTTAAGTGCACCTTTTAAAATCAAAAAGTTCCTGCCAGGTGCTTCTGCAAGTACAACCTCATTGTGGTCAGATAGAAATGGATTGTGCAGAAGACCACATTGAGAGTTGACATAAGGAATGTCTGAACGACTCCAAGTAGAGTATTTTTTACAGCTGAATACGAGGAACGCATATACGATTTCATCCATGTGTCTGGCCAGACCAACATTGTGGAACAGGCACAATGTGTCAAGTTGATTTGTTTCTGAATAAGGCCAAGGAGAAACTTTAGCGTCCCTGGGACAGGTTAGTGACAGGCAATGGGACCATAAGGTAAACTGCACTCACATTCTTCAGGCACCTATGGTAACAGGCAGATTCGTGTAAATCGAACACCCTACAAAGGGACAAGTAAATATGAACATTTGTGGGAGCTCTGACAATTTAGAGAACTTGAGCATTTGAACCATCAGAAACAAAGGTAAACAAATCTGTTTACAGAAGTGTTGTGATCCACATTCCCTTTTACTCCAGACCATTCCCAAACAGCAAGCACATGTTATGCAGAAGAGAACATAATATTTTAAGGACAAGGTATATTGAAAATCAAATTGTTTATTTAGCAAATCATGCAAGAGTAGCAGGAACACCAGGCTAAATCAAAAGGATAACCGGAGAACCTAAAAGTGTCACCAATACCGGCAAATCAGAAGTCCATTTTAGTCGTACGGTTATAAAAAACATTTCTACCATTGTAGCGTCCACCCCTGTAAACAATTTGCATGGCGATGCACAAGTGAAGGAGATCCTCGTTTCAAACAAGAGAATTAGTTGGCACATTTCCCCATCTCAGTTACCTTTTCTTCAAAAGGAGGCACAGTAACAGGGGAAAGACGATTAAGGAGTTGGGCAAACCATATTATGATCTCCCTAGTTGAGTGGTCGGGCCGTCTGTTCAAGGCTTGACGCTTCTGCTGAGGCGCCGGGGCCGGACGCTTCTGCTGAGGCGCCGGGGCCGGACGCTTCTGCTGAGGCGCCGGGGCCGGACGCTTCTGCTGAGGCGCCGGAGGCTATTGCTGAGGCGCCGGAGGCTTCTGCTGAGGCGCCGGGGCCGGACGCTTCTGCTGAGGCGCCGGGGCCGGACGCTTCTGCTGAGGCGCCGGGGCCGGACGCTTCTGCTGAGGCGCCGGGGCCGGACGCTATTGCTGAGGCGCCGGGGCCGGACGCTATTGCTGAGGCGCCGGAGGCTTCTGCTGAGGCGCCGGGGCCGGACGCTTCTGCTGAGGCGCCGGGGCCGGACTTCACACTTGAAGAGGCATCATGGCCAGTAGCTTCTGCTGACGTGACATGGTGGCCAGTAGCTTTTGCTGACGTGACATGGTGGCCAGTAGCTTCTGCTGACGTGACATGGTGGCCAGTAGCTTTTGCTGACGTGACATCGTGGCCAGTAGCTTCTGCTGACGTGACATCGTGGCCAGTAGCTTCTGCTGACGTGACATGGTGGCCAGTAGCTTCTGCTGACGTGACATGGTGGCCAGTAGCTTCTGCTGACGTGACATCGCGGCCAGTAGCTTCTGCTGACGTGACATTGCGGCCAGTAGCTTCTGCTGACGTGGCGTTGCGGCCAGTAGCTTCTGCTGACGTGGCATTGCGGCCAGTAGCTTCTGCTGACGTGGCATTGCGGCCAGTAGCTTCTGCTGATGTGGCATTGCGGCCAGTAGCTTCTGCTGATGTGGCATTGAGGCCAGTAGCTTCTGCTGATGTGGCATTGAGGCCAGTAGCTTCTGCTGAAGTGGAATTGCGGCCAGTAGCTTCTGGTGACTTTGCATTGTCGCCAGAAACTTTAGAATTTGGACTAGGCACCACACTTGCTTGGGCATAGGATCCAGTTGGGTCAGGTCCAGTGTGGGCAGGATGCCCATGAGAATTACCTAGAAAACAAAAAGAGGTAAAATCCCAGCCTTAAGCTATCGGAACTAGACTGATTTGAACTGAAGTAGTGTAAACCAAAACACACCTTTAAGTGTAAAACAAGTTATCCCTCCAATTAGCAGGCAGCAAATCCAGGAAACACTACAAAATATTCAGACAGTTAAACACAAGTAACCAGTGAAAACTTTAAGACAAGGTAAACCAACCAGATGACTACATTGAAAAACTAACCTCAACGAGAGTCCAAAAGTCACAGCCATTTTAGTGATCAAAACCACAACAGTATTCAGAACTAATGCTAGCCAGACACCCTGCCAGAATATCTGTTGCTATGTCTAACAGCTGTTTTGGTTGCACCTCATAAAGGAAACCCAGACCCTTCTAACCTGGCTGGCAAATTATGTACAGCTGTCAACCAATGAACTTCATTTCAATTGGTTCAGTTTCCCAAATGCGATTAGGTGCTCTGGATTTCATTCAGCTGGTGTGCTGGAGGGTGGAGTTTGCACATCATGGACCAATCCAATGGTTTTAAAGAGTGAATTCTACCCACCCATTCCGGATTGAGCAAATTGTTTTTCAACAGGAGTCACCGTTGATGTATGGTGAACAACAGAGGTGATTGGACGACAAAAGAAAAACACCAAATTCAGTTCAACATTTACAGAAATGATGAATGCATTTTCAATTTCATACATGTTCATGAGTCTATAGCTGCCAAATTCTGATCTTTTTCCTTCTAATTGGTCTTTTCACCAATCAGATCAGCTGTTTTGCCCATAACGTGGGGCAAAAGGTCAGAATTGGGCTGCCTGTGCAAC
The DNA here is from genome assembly GCF_901001165.1 of Salmo trutta. Classification (NCBI taxonomy): domain Eukaryota; kingdom Metazoa; phylum Chordata; class Actinopteri; order Salmoniformes; family Salmonidae; genus Salmo; species Salmo trutta. The sequence goes on along the minus strand of NC_042957.1, from coordinate 5,751,236 downwards.
CACAGCCTGTGTGGCTGGGACCAAACAGACTATGAGGGAGTTTGTGGTTGCGGCCAGACAGACTTCGGCCGCTTTCCAAAGCTTAGAAGTTGCTGACGTCTGGCAGATCTACATCACCTTGATCGGTATTTTAAGTATCTACTAACCACATCATATATCAGTGGACGACACAGTTGATGATGTGGCACGCAACCATTGGTTGTTGCGTCACCTCACCTTAGCTGTAGAAAGTGACCTATGGCTGTGTTACACAGGCAGCCCAATTCTAATCGTTTTTCCACTTATTGGTCTTTTGACCAATCACATCAGATCTTTTCACATCAGATCTTTTCATAGCTGAATGGTCAAAATACGTATTAGTGAAAAAAATATCAGAATTGGGGTGCCTTCCTAAGTTAGCCTATGAGGGAGTTCTACCAACCTGAGCCGAGGCGCACCGTTTGGTGATGTGAACGGACAAAAGCAGTAAGGGAGGAGCGCCCTTTCAAATCGTACAGTCAGTGGTGTAATGGAGGCTATACGCAGGTATACCACTTTGTTTTCAGTAGACATTTCGTATAATCAATTCTTAATCCCCACTGATGTGTATCAAAGTAGCATAGTGGAGGTAAACACTGTATCAATTCATAAGGCTGATGGAACGTATCAGAATGTTCAGCTTAAAATGTTGAAAAACTATTATTTCTTCACATTTTAAGCGCATGAATATGTACATGTCGGTAGACCTATGCAGAATGTTCCAAAATGCAGTTTACCTTCATATGAAGTGTGTGTGACTGCCTTGCTCAGTAGCTAACTAATAATCTAGTGTACATTATCAAACCTAACAAAAAATCCTTCTTCAAAACAAAACTCTTAGCTAGACATAAAATATATAAAGACTTGATATAGAAAAAAAAGTTGTATTATGCAGCATTATTGTTTGAGGTACAACAATTCTGATGAAAATTGCCTTCTTTTTTTCCTTTTTCTTGTCGCTTCCCCACGTGGAGGTTCCTGCTCTCTGATTGGCTCAAAGTCAAGTTGTCAGCCAAAGTCAGGTTCATCCGTACAGAACAGGTATGTCTTTTGTTCTAGCATGATAAGGAACGGCCTCCTACCGTGATGAGTACCAATCCACACTCTGTCGACAGTCAGACAATGAATGCTAGACATTGAAAGAAAGTTGATTTGAACAACTAGAGAGCACATTTGAGTTTATAAAATATTTCCCTCAACATTTCTAATGTAGTATTTGGCTACTTGGCTACTTTGAAGCAAGGTAAGTCATGCCTCATAATATGAAGAAAAAAGGTCCAGGTTTCAAACAATTAAGGAACAGGAAAAATATAGTGATGGTAATGATAGACCTAACTGTCTTCTGGTAGATGGAAAGGCTTTCCCTAAAACCTTCTCTATTAAATGTTAACTAGCTACGAAGTAGCCTATACCTACCTGTCAGAATGATATCATGACTACTTGCACAGTATAGAGTGTTCACCGACTGTACCCTACCTAATACGTCCAATAATAAGCACCAAGATCTGTTGACAGAGCGGTGAAGCTTTCTAGGATATTTAAATGTACACGTTTTGGTGATTGTCTTCAAAGTTATTTTCCACGGGTCTCCAAAAGCAAAATGAACATAACCTGAATTAAATGCAAAAGGCCTTGAAAAGAAAAGGCTTGTGGTACGCTCAGTCCTCCATTGATATTTCACAGAGATACGCTTGTTTTTATGAGAAATCTTTAAAAAAAGAACCGTAATTTCGCATTAATATGAACAGCATATATGAAAATATTGACGTGTCGTGTCATTAAATCGAAATCTATCTTACCTGTATACTGTTTTATGTCCTCTGGATTCTAGAAGAAAGACGACGGGTTCAACAGTGAGCCTGTCAGGTAGCCTTAATTCTGACACGGCAGTAGTAGAGGTTTCAGTAGTAGTTTCAGTAGTAGAGGTAATATTTCATTGTGGATATAAATATAGGTGTAATACAAAACAAGAGCCCTACTAACTTCTAATAGACCCTCCCCCATCCCACTAATCCCTTCCAACCCCCCCCAACCCAGTCCATTCTCAATGACCCTACACTTCAATCTTTCCCTCTCTTCAACATACTTACAACAATATAACAACACATGCTCCACCGTTTCATCGACTATACACTCCAGACACAAACCATTCACATGTTTGCCAACCAGATGTAATGATGAGTTCAATGTACAATGTCTTTAGGGCAATCGAGCAAACACCACCTCTTCCTTCCTAATCTGAGCTTCGAATCTTGGCCCACCAACCTTTCTTTGGAGGGAATATAAATGCCGGCCCTTGTGCTCAGAGTCCCATCTCTTCTGCCTCTCACCTATCAAAATGGCTCTGATCTTACATTTGGCCTCACCTGTACCCAGTGTAACATTAACGTCAGTTATATCTCGTCTCAAAACTATTTTGGCTAACTGGGCTACAATTTCAATCCCTTCCACACCTGTACAGTTGTGGCCAAAAGTTTTGAGAATGACACAAATATACATTTTCTCAAAGTCTGCTGCCTCAGTTTGTATGATGGCAATACGCATATACTCCATGATGATATGAGGAGTGATCAGATGAATTGTAATTAATTGCAAAGTCCCTCTTTGCCATGCAAATGAACTGAAAACCCCAAAAACTTTTTCCACTGCATTTCAGCCCTGCCACAAAAGGACCAGCTAACATCATGTCAGTGATTATCTCATTAACACAGGTGTGAGTGTTGACGGGGACAAGGCTGGAGATCACTATGTCATGCTGATTGAGTTCGTATAACAGACTGGAAGCTTCAAAAGGAGGGTGGTGCTTGGAATCAATAATTCTTCCTCTGTCAACCATGGTTACCTGGAAGGAAACACATGCCGTCATCATTGCTTTGCACGAAAAGGGCTTCACAGGCAAGGAAATTGCTGCCAGTAAGATTGCACCTAAATCAACCATTTATCGGATCATCAAGAACTTCAAGGAGAGCGGATCAATTGTTGTGAAGAAGGCTTCAGGGTGCCCAAGAAAGTCCAGCAAGCGCCAGGACCGTCTCCTAAAGTTGATTCAACTGCGGAATCGGGGCACCACCAGTACAGAGCTTGCTCAGGAATGGCAGCAGGCAGGTGTGAGTGCATCTGCACGCACAGTATGGCGAAGACTTTTGGAGGATGGCCTGGTGTCAAGAAGGGCAGCAAAGAAGCCACTTCTCTCCAGGAAAAAACATCAGGGACAGACTGATATTCTGCAAAAGGTACAGGGAGTGGACTGCTGAGGACTGGGGTAAAGTCATTTTCTCTGATGAATCCCCTTTCCGATTTGTTTGGGGCATCCGGAAAAACGCTTGTCCGGAGAAGACAAGGTGAGCGCTACCATCAGTCCTGTGTCATGCCAACAGTAAAGCATCCTGAGACCATTCATGTGTGGGGTTGCTTCTCAGCCAAGGGAGTGGGCTCACTCACAATTTTGCCTAAGATCACAGCCATGAATAAAGAATGGTACCAACACAATTTCAATCCCTTTCACACCTGTATGTGCTGGGACCCAGCAGAATCTCACTACACCCATTCTCTCAATTCTCCCCAATAACATGAATACCTCCAATAGTAGGTCACTCCTATTAAATTTACCAGATGATAAACTATTCGATACAGACAGAGAATCTGAGCATATTATCATTTTAACAGGTTGTACGTCCTCCACCCACTGGAGGGCAAATATTATCGCCAACAGTTCAACTTAGTAAACTGACAGTTCATCTGTTAGTCTTCTGCACATCAAATTCAGAAACGTAAACGCCTGCTCCTGTGAGCCCAACATCTGGGTCCTTGGAGCCATCTGTTAAAAGCTGTATAAAAGCATAAACGTATACCAATTTAATTGTCAACCAGTTTCACTGACTTCTGACCAATATTTACTTTTCTCTACCAAGGTTAGATCAACAACAGGATCTGGGAGTAACCATGGAGGAACATCCCCTATTACCAAAGAAGGGCCAACCTCCAACTCTCTCAAACCACTCTCATCAGCAAGCTTTCCAACTGTCCAACCAAAACCACTACCTTGTCTACTAGTACATTCCCAACATTCATCTAGAACAGTAGCAGTGGTATGCTAAACCTCTCTAAGCCTTTCAACCCAATAAGCTACCAAAAAATATTTTGCCGTGTATCCAAAGGCATCTCAACTGCCTCCTCTAGTAAGGCACATACAGATGTTGATTTAAATGCACCAATACATATTGTTTGTTGTGACGTGACTTTCATTAATGTGATGACTGTTATTTATTTCATCCACTAACTATGTTTAATTGTTACCCGATTTAAATTACCATGAAACTATTAACGAGTTACCATCGCCCAAATTAAACTCTAGAAATGATATATTGATAAGTAACTTATTAATCATCACCTCATATCAGTCTCATTCTGAAGAGTCGTAACCTTCTTGGATCTGCTAGAACCCCAGCTTTGCTTATTATTCAGTACTATTCAAATTGATTTAATTATTTATTTACTAACTAACTAAATAATTACATGGAATACACATACAATGACATGAGACAAAAGTCCCTAGTGGACTGACAAGATATGACAGCTTATTACAGAGAGGTGTGGAAAATAGAGAGAAAAAGGGAATTAATCGTGGATACATTGTATAACTATTGTCACATTAATCATAGACCTTGCACATGAACCACCACCCGTTTGGGGTAAGAAAATAATGAATGTATTTATGTGTTGAATGCCTTCGTTTTTCGTCTATCTTGGTCAGAACCAAGCCCTCGCGTGGGTGTAAGGCTCTGATTGTCCACCAGAGGCCACATTGTCCTTCTTCTTAGTTGTCTGTGCTTGTAGTGGAGTGAATTCAGAGCAGATATTCAGATGTACCAATGATTATCAGAGATGGGATTTTATCCTTCCCACCTTGTATCTTTAGTCAGTTTGAAGCACGTTACACGCACAGTTGCAAACTGGCAATGTTTAGGTCTGGGAGTTATCTTCTTCGCCTCAGGTTGAGTTTTAAGTTCTAACCATTTCCCACATGTAACTAACTCTCCATGCTTTTCTGGTCTGTTATGTTAATTCTTAGCGAGTACTTTTACATTTACATTACATTTAAGTCATTTAGCAGACGCTCTTATCCAGAGCAACTTACAAATTGGTGCATTCACCTATAATATCCAGTAGAACAACCACTTTACAATAGTGCATCTAAATATTTTAAAGGGGGGGGGGGGGTTAGAAGGATTTAAGCACTCTGGCCAAAGGGGGGGTTCCGTCATGCTGACATGAACTCTGACATCACTCGTGGTGGGGCTAGTCACTGTGCATAGTTTATATGAAAAACAATTCTCATTAGAAACTAAAATCACATTCCTATCTTAACATAGTTTCATCAATTTTCATATCACATAGACAACGTATTGGATGGAAACTTGACCGATAAAATGTATACACTTTCCGAGGTACAGTATTTTTCTTGATACCATTCTTAATGATGTCATAAAACGAACAATGTGACATGATTATTCTTTAGATCCCCAATGACCATTCCAAACATTCTGATGTTATAAATATTGTTCCAGTGTTTACTTTTTGGACATTATTGTTTTGGCGGGAAAAGGTCTTCTGTAGACAAAGGAACATTCCTTTACCAATACTGAAGAGTAAGAGGGAGATCATGTAGTGACCAAAAAATTTGAAACATAAAGATATATATTTTTAAGATTCTTCTCAACAATTTCAACAAATTTACTCAGTTACAGTTCATATAAGGAAATCAGTCAATTGAAAGAAATGAATTAGATTGTAATCTATGGATTTCAGGTGACTGGGCAGGGGCGCACCCAATCATGAGTTTTTCCCACAAAATGGCTTTATTACAGACATAAATACTAAGTTTCATCAGCTGTCTGGATGGCTGACCACCACTTTACATGTGTTTACATTGTTTATTATAGTTTCCTCGTGACAGTGTAGAAGTAGTACTGCAACCTGTCTAGTAGATGGCAAGGTGTAGGCCTGTTCAAAGCACTCAAACTGGATTCTGTGACATGTGGAGTCAGATTGATGCTATCAGATTATTTTCTGAAAAAAAACATTAAAAAACTTTTAAAAACTATCAGATCGATCAGACCCTGGCTAACAAAGGATCACAGAATCCAGATTTCCCCCCAAAACCTTTAAGCCACCCCTGGGGACATCGACCTCTGTTCCAGATGTAGTGCTTTAATCAAACCTTGTACTATTAAGTCCACTTTCTGCTCACCACTTTGTCCATTCCTCCATGAACTCAGTAACTAGTTCATTGAAAAATTCCTACAATGCTAAGGGTTTTTGGAAAGTGAGTCACCAGGCAGGCTTTTAGGATTAAGAAAATATTTACAATGGCTCCAGATTAAATTAGTACCAAATCAAGTGCAGCTGTTGAAGTTCATGTTCACAACTTCTCTAGATAAATTAGTACAAAGTGAGAGCTTAAGTGCACCTTTTAAAATCAAAAAGTTTCTGCCAGGTGCTTCTGCAAGTGCAACCCCACTGTGGTCAGGTAGAAATGGATTGTGCAGAAGACCACATTGAGAGTTGACATAAGGAATGTCTGAACGACTCCAAGCAGAGTATTTTTTAACAGCTGAAAGTGATGAATGCATAGACGATTGTATCCACGTTCATGTGTCTGGCCAGACCAACATTGTGAAACAGGCATAATGTGTCCAGTTGTTTTAATGTTTCTGAATAAGGCCAAGGAGAAACTTTAGCGTCCCTGGGACAGGTTAGTGACAAGCAATGGGATGATGAGGTAAACTGCACTCACATTCTTTAGGCACCCATGGTAACAGGCCGATTACTGTAAGTCAAACACCCTACACAAAAGGGACAGGTAAACTAGGAACATATGAGGGAGCGCTGACAATTTAGAACTTCAGCATTTGAACTACCAGAAACATTTGTTTACACAAGTGTTGTGAACCACATTCTCTTTTACTCCAGACCCAGTCTATTCCCAAACAGCAAGCACATGGTAGGCAGAAGAGAACCCCACATTTTAAAGACAAGGCATTTTGAAAGTCAAATTGTTTATTGATCAAATCATGCAAGAGTAGCAGGAACACCAGGCCAAATCAATATCATAACCGTAGAACATAAGTGTGTCAGCAATAGTAGCGTCCACCACTGTAAACAATTTGCATGGCGATGCACAAGTGAAGGAGATCCTCATTTCAAACAAGTGCATTGGTTTGCACATTTCCTCACCTCAGTTACCTTTGCCCTTTTCTTCAAATGGAGGCACAGTAACAGGGGAAAGACGATTAAGGAGTTGGGCAAACCAAATTATGATCTCCCTATCTAGCTTGTTGAGGGGTCGGGCCGTCTGTTCAAGGCCGGCAGCTTCTGCCGAGGCGCGGGGACCGGCCGCTTCTGCCGAGGCGCCGGCCGCTTCTGCCGAGGCGCGGGGGCCGGCCGCTTCTGCCGAGGCGCCGGCCGCTTCTGCCGAGGCGCCGGCCGCTTCTGCCGAGGCGCCGGCCGCTTCTGCCGAGGCGCCGGCCGCTTCTGCCGAGGCGCCGGCCGCTTCTGCCGAGGCGCGGGGGCCGCTTCTGCCGAGGCGCGGGGGCCGGACGCTTCTGCCGAGGCGCGGGGGCCGGACGCTTCTGCCGAGGCGCGGGGGCCGGACGCTTCTGCCGAGGCGCGGGGGCCGGACGCTTCTGCCGAGGCGCGGGGGCCGGACGCTTCTGCTGAGGCATTTGGACACAGCTTCACACTTGCCAGGGTATTGTGGCCTGTAGCTTCAGCATTTTGACCAGACACCACACTTGCTTGGGCATGGGATCCAGTTGGTTCAGGTCCAGTGTAGGCAGGATGCCCATAAGCGTCACCTAGGAAACAAAGAAAACACTGTGGTAAAACGCCAACCTTAAGCTATTGGAACTAGACTGTGATTTGAACTGAAGTAGTGTAAACCAAAACGCACCTTGAAGGGTAAAACAAGTTATCCCTCCAATTAGCAGGCAGCAAATCCAAGAAACACTACAAAACATTCAGACAGTTAAACACAAATAACCAGTGAAAACTAAGGTAAACCACCCAGATGACTATATTGAAAAACTAACCTCAAAGAGAGTCCAAAAGTCACAGACATTTTAGTGATCCAAACCACAACCGTATTCAGAACAAATGCTAGAGAGACACCCTGACAGAATATCCCTGTTGCTATGTCAAACAGCTGTTTTGGTTGCACCTCATAAAGGAATCCCAGACCCTTCTATCCTGGATGGCTAATTATGTACAGCTGTTAGCCAATGAACGTCATTTCAATTGGTTCAATTTCCCAATTGCGATTAGGTGCTCTTGATTTCATTCAGCTGGTGTGCACTGGTGTGCTGGAGGGTGGAGTTTGCACATTGACATTTTTTTTCACCTTTATTTAACCAAGTCGGCTAGGTGAGAACAAGTTCTCATTTACAACTGCGACCTGGCAAAGATAAAACAAAGCAGTGTGACACAAACAACACAGAGTTTACACATGGAATAAACAAACATGCAGTCAATAATACAATAGAGAAAAAGTCTATATACAGTGAGTGCAAATGAGGTAAGATAAATGAGGTAGACAATAAATAGGCCATAGTGGCGAAATAATTACAATTTAGCAATTAAACACTGGAGTGATAGATGTGCAAAAGATGAATGTGCAAGTAGAGATAGGTACTGGGGTGCAAAGGAGCAAAAAAATGAATACTAAATTATTTTAAGGGGATGAGGTAGTTGGATGGGCTATTTACAGATGGGCTATGTACAGGTGCAGTGATCTGTGAGCTGCTCTGACAGCTGGTGCTTAAAGCTATTGAGGGAGATATGGGTCTCCAGCTTCAGTGATTTTTGCAATTCGTTCCAGTCATTGGCAGCAGAGAACTGGAAGGAAAGGCGGCCAAACGAGGAATTGGCTTTGGGGATGACCAGTGAAATATACCTGCTGGAGCACGTGCTACGGGTGGGTGCTGCTATGGTGACCAGTGAGCTGAGATAAGGCGGGGCTTTACCTAGCAAAGACTTATAGATGACCTGGAGCCAGTGGGTTTGGCGACGAATATGTAGCGAGGGCCAGCCAACGAGAGCATACAGGTCGCAGTGTTACGAAGTATATGGGGCTTTGGTGACAAAACTGATTGCACTGTGATAGACTGCATCCAATTTGCTGAGTAGAATGTTGGAGGCTATTTTGTAAATGACATCGCCGAAGTCAAGGATCCGCAGGATAGTCAGTTTTACGAGGGTATGTTTGGCAGCATGAGTGAAGAATGCTTTGTTGCAAAATAGGAAGCCGATTGGAGATTTAATTTTGGATTGGAGATGCTTCATGTGAGTCTGGAAGGAGAGTTTACAGTCTAACCAGAAACCTAGGTATTTGTAGTTGTCGACATATTCTAAGTCGGAACCGTCCAGAGTAGTGATGCTGGACGGGCGGGCAGGTGCGGGCAGCGATCGGTTGAAGAGCATGCATTTAGTTTTACTTGCATTTAAGAGCAGTTGGAGGCCACGGAAGGAGAGTTGTATGGCATTGAAGCTCGTCTGGAGGTTAGTTAACACAGTGTCCAAAGAAGAGCCAGAAGTATACGGAATGGTGTCGTGTGCGTAGAGGTGGATCCGAGAATCACCAGCAGCAAGAGCGACATGATTGATATATACAGAGAAAAGAGTCAGCTGGAGAATTGAACCCTGTGGCACCCCCATAGAGACTCCCAAAGGTCCGGACAACAGGCCCTCCGATTTGACACACTGAACTCTGTCTGAGAAGTAGTTGGTTAACCAGGCGAGGCAGTCATTTGAGAAACCAAGGCTATTGAGTCTGCCGACAAGAATGTGGTGATTGACAGAGTCGAAAGCATTGGCCAGGTCGATGAAAACTGCTGCCCAGTATTGTCTCTTATCGATGGTGGTTATGATATCGTTTAGGACCTTGAGCGTGCCTGAGGGGCACTCATGACCAGCTCGGAAACCAGATTGCATAGCGGAGAAGGTACGGTGGGATTCGAAATGGTCGGTGATCTGTTTGTTAACTTGGCTTTCGAAGACCTTAGAAAGGCAGGGTAGGATAGATATAGGTCTGTAGCAGTTTGGGTCTAGCGTGTCTCCCCCTGTGAACAGGAGGATGACCGCGGCAGCTTTCCAATCTTTGGGGAACTCAGACGCTACGAAAGAGAGGTTGAACAGGTCTGGAGTTAACCACGGGATATATCTGTTCCTGGTTCAACATTTTTTGAATGGGGCATGATTATTTGAGATTGTGAGGAAAGCACTTTTAAAGAATAACCAGGCATCTTCTACTGACGGAATGAGGTCAATATCCTTCCAGGATACCAGGGCCAGGTAGATTAGAAAGGCCTGCTCGCTGAAGTGTTTTAGGGAGCGTTTGACAGTGATGAGGGTTGGTCGTTTGACCGCAGACCCATTACGGACGCAATGAATGAGGCAGTGATCGCTGAGATCCTGGTTGAAGACAGCAGAGGTGTATTTGGAGGGAAGGTTGGTTAGGATGATATCTATGAGGGTGCCTGTGTTTACGGATTTGGGGTTGTACCTGGTAGGTTCATTGATAATTTGTGTGAGATTGAGGACATCAAGATTAGATTGTATGATGGCTGGGGTGTTAAGCATGTCCCAGTTTAGGTCACCTAACAGCACGAGCTCTGAAGATAGATGGGGGGCAATCAATTCATATATGGTGTCCAGGGCACAGCTGGGGGCAGTAGGTGGTCTATAGCAAGCGGCAATGGTTAGAGACTTGTTTCTGGAAAGGTGGATTTTTAAAAGTAGAAGCTCAAATTGTTTGGGCACAGACCTGGATAGTAAGACAGAACTCTTCATCACATCATGGACCAATCCGACAGGTTTTAAAAGGGTGAACTCTACCCACCCATTCTGGATTGAGCCAATTGTTTTTCAACAGGAGTCAACCGTTGACGTATGGTGAACAACAGAGATGATTGTATGACAAAAGAAACACCAAATTCAGTTCAACATTATACAGAAATACAGTCCGTTTAACATTCATCAATCTGTTACAGCTCAGACACACCGGTAGGATTGTCAAATGTTTGCCTGCCGATTAGTATTTAACACCTCCAATTATTGTCAGCAGTCAATCTCTTTTATGTTCACACAGAAAAGATTGTGAAGTCGTCAACCACTCAGCCTTGTTAAAATATTCCAAACCAGAAGCTAGCGTTTGTTGGTAATGCATGTCCGTGTGTGTTGCTTTATGTTCTAGTCAATGTTAGCTAGCTGTGCTGGTGTTGTAGAAAGACCTTGTTGATACTAGTCAGATGCCCACAGCTAGATAACTCGCTAGCAAGATGACAAAGAAACCATTTTATCCACTCTCCATAATTGCATACAGCCAAAATATACATTTTTTTTAGCTACCTGGCTAAAGTTAGCTAAATGGTTACCATGATTCGCTAGCTAGCTAGCTGTTGTGCTAGCATTATGCTGCACTCACCACCCCATTCGTTTCATATGAAGTGTGTGTGACTGCCTTGCTCAGTAGCTAACTAATAATCTAGTGTACATTATCAAACCTAACAAAAAATCCTTCTTCAAACACAAAACTCTTAGCTAGACATAAAATATATAAAGACTTGATATAGAAAAAAAAGTTGTATTATGCAGCATTATTGTTTGAGGTACAACAATTCTGATGAAAAGTGCCTTCTTTTTTTCCTTTTTCTTGTCGCTTCCCCATATGGAGGTTCGTGCTCTCTGATTGGCTCAAAGTCAAGTTGTCAGCCAAAGTCAGGTTCATCCGTACAGAACAGGTATGTCTTTTGTTCTAGCATGATAAGGAACGGCCTCCTACCGTGATGAGTACCAATCCGCACTCTGTTGGCAGTCAGACAATGAATGCTAGACATTGAAAGAAAGTTGATTTGAACAACTAGAGAGCACAGATGAGTTTATAAAATATTTCTCTCGACATTTCTATGGTAGTATTTTGGCTTGGCTACTTTGAAGCAAGGTAAGTCATGCCTCATTATATGAAGAACAAAGGTCCAGGTTTCAAAAAATTAAGGAACGAATAAAATATAGAGATGGTAATGATAGACCTAACTGTCTTCTGGTAGATAGAAAGGCTTTCCCTAAAACCTTCTCTATTAAATGTTAACTAGCTACAAAGTAGCCTATACCTACCTGTCAGAATGATATCATGACTACTTGCATCAATCCAGTGGTCTTTTGTTCGGCAAACTCCATCTCATGTCTTCTACAGAAACACTGCTAACCCAACAACAGTGCTAGGTGCCTGTACTACAGAAACACTGCTAACCCAACAACAGTGCTAGGTGCCTGTACTACAGAAACACTGCTAACCCAACAACAGTGCTAGCTGCCTGTACTACAGAAACACAGCTAACCCAACAACAGTGCTAGCTGCCTGTACTACAGAAACACAGCTAACCCAACAACAGTGCTAGGTGCCTGTACTACAGAAACACAGCTAACCCAACAACAGTGCTAGCTGCCTGTACTACAGAAACACAGCTAACCCAACAACAGTGCTAGGTGCCTGCTCACTTGAATTAAAGGGTAACTACACAAAAAAAATCAAAATTTCATAGGATTTTCCCAGACGTTAAAGGTGGTCTCCTGATTTTCTTTTTACTTTTTTGTGTACATCCAATGTTATTGTTTTTATATTAACAAAGGTTGACTTTGAAAGTAAAAACATGAATTTTAAAAATGGCAATAGTAGGCCTACCAACAGCCTACTTGCACAGTATAGAATGCTCACCCACTCTACCCATTGTGAGTGAAAATGTGCTTTGGTGATACAATTTTACTTTTAAATACATTTTTACCAAGACAGATATGAGTCTTCATGTTCTAAATCGTTCAGTGGGGTGTTTCTTTAGCATATCATTATACACAAAATTTCGTCAGATTTCATCACCTTCTGTTGACAGAGCCACGCAGCTTTCTCTAATCATTTTTGTTTTGTTTTACACGTTGTGATGATTGTCTTCAAAGTTGCTTCCGTGGGTCTCAAAAAGCAAAATGAACATGACAAGACCTGAAATAAATATAAAAGGCCTTGAAAATAAAAAGCTTGTGGTACGCTCAGTGCTCCATTGATATTTCACAGAGATACGCTTGTTTTTGTGACAAATGTTTTTAAAATAACAGTTATTTTGCATTAATATGAACAGCATATATTAAAATATTTACATCTCGTTAAATCGATATCCATCTTGCCTCTATACTGTTTTATGTCCTCTGGATTCTAGAAGAAAGATGACGAGTTCAACAGTAGCCTTAATTCTGACACGGCATCCAGTTTAGCTGACACAATGACATATACAAGAGTTTCAGTAGTAGCGGTAATATTTAATTGTGGATATAAACATAGTTGTAATACATTTAATTGTTATTAATGATTAAGACACATGCGTCCTCCGAAACAGGACCCCGCCAAGCCACGCTACTTTCTTGACACCTGCCCTCTTAACCCGGAAGCCAGCTGCACCAATGTGTTGGATGAAACACAGTTCAACTGACGACTGAAGTCAGCCTGCAGGTGCCACAAGGAGTCGCTTGAGTGCAATGAGCCAAGTAAAGACATAGATCAATGTAATTGTCAACCAGTTCTTCTGACCAATATTTCCTTTTCTCTACCAAGGTTAGATCAACAACAGGATCTGGGAGTAACCATGGAGGAACATCCCCTATGACCACAGACGGGTCAACCTCCGACTCCCTCAAACCACTCACATCAGCAAGCTTTCCAACAGTCCAACCAAAACCACTACCTTGTCTACTAGTATATTCCCAACATTGATCTAGAACAGTAGCAGTGGTATGCTCAACCTCGCAGCCTTTCAACCCAATAAGCTACTGACAATTTTTTGTATATCTCACCTGCCTCCACTAGTAGACACATACAGATGTTGATTTAAATGCACCAATACATATCCTTTGTCGTGACGTGACTTTCATTAATGTGATGACTGTTATTTATTTAATCCACTAACTATGTTTAACCTCTTATGGCTAGGGGGCAGTATTTTCACGGCTGGATAAAAAACGTACCTGATTTAATCTGATTATTAGTCCTGCCCAGAAACTAGAATATGCATATAATTATTAGCTTTGGAGAGAAAACACTCCAAAGTTTCTAAAACTGTTTGAATGGTGTCTGTGAGTACAACAGAACTCCTATGGCAGGCAAAAACCTGAGAAGGTTCTGTTCAGGAAGTACCCTGTCTGACCATTTATTTGCTTTCTTTGACATCTCTTCCAAAAACTAAGGATCTCTGCTGTTACGTGACACTTTCCACGTCTCCAATGGGCTCTCAGAGCCCGGGAAAAACAGGAATGACGTAATTCAAAGCCCTGGCTGAAACAAAGGAGAGCAAAAGCTAAGTGGTCTCTCAGTGGGGAAATGCTTACGCTCGCGACATGCCCCGCCCCCGGCTTTCGGTTTTTCCCTCAGTTTACAGACATGCAGATTCCCGGTCGGAATATTATCGCTTTTCTACGAGATAAATTGCATAAAAATTGGTTTTAAACAGCGGTTGACATGCTTCGAAGTACGGTAATGGAATATTTAGAATTTTTTTGTCACATTCTGCGCCATGCTCGTGACCGTGACTCGTGACCGTCGGAATATTAGCGCTTTTCTACGAGATAAATTGCATAAAAATTGGTTTTAAACAGCGGTTGACATGCTTCGAAGTACGGTAATGGAATATTTCGAATTTTTTTGTCACATTCTGCGCCATGCTCGTGACCGTGATTTACCATTGGGATAGTGTCTAGAACGCACGAACAAAACGTCGTTGATGGAACATAACGATGGATTATTTGGGACCAAACCTACATTTGTTATTGAAGTAGAAGTCCTGGGAGTGCATTCTGACGAAGAACAGGAAAGGTAAGAACATTTTTCTTATAGGAAATGTGATTTTGGTGAAGGCTAAACTGGTTGGGTGTCTAAATAGCTAGCCCTGTGATGCCGGGCTATGTACTTAGAATATTGCAAAATGTGCTTCATCCGAAAAGCTATTTTAAAATCGGACATATCGAGTGCATAGAGGAGTTCTGTATCTATCATTCTTAAAATAATTGTTATGCTTTTTGTAAACGTTTATTGTGAGTAATTTAGTAAATTCACCGGAAGTGTTCTGTGGGAATGCTAGTTCTGAACGTCACATGCTAATGTAAAAAGCTGGTTTTTGATATAAATATGAACTTGATTGAACAGACATGCATGTATTGTATAACATAATGTCCTAGGTGTGTCATCTGATGAAGATCATAAAAGGTTAGTGCTGCATTTAGCTGTGGTTTTGTTTTTTGTGACATTATATGCTAGCTTTAAAAATGGGTGTCGATTATTTCTGGCTGGGTACTCTGCTGACATAATCTAACGTTTTGCTTTGGCTGTAAAGCCTCGTTATGTTCCATCAAGACGTTTTGTTCGTGCGTTCTAGACACTATCCCAACGCTAAATCTCGGCCACGAGCATGACGCAAAATATGACAAAAAATTTCTAAATATTCCATTACCGTACTTCGAAGCATGTCAACCGCTGTTTAAAACCAATTTTTATGCAATTTATCTCGTAGAGAAGCGATAATATTCCGACCGGGAATCTGCCTGTCTGTATACTGAGGGAAAAACCGAAAGCCGGGGGCGGGGCGGGTCGCGAGCGTAAGGCTTAGTCCATTGAGTGACCACTCAGCTTTTGCTCTCGTGTGCTTCAGCCAGGGCTTTGAATTACGTCATTCCTGTTTTTCCCGGGCTCTGAGACTTCATTGTAGACGTGCGAAGTGTCACGTAACAGCAGAGATCCCTTATAATAGATAGAGAGAATCAAGAAGGGCAAGAAATGTTCAAACAGGGTACTTCCTGAACAGAAGCATCTCAGGTTTTTGCCTGCCATAGGAGTTCTGTTATACTCACAGACACCATTCAAACAGTTTCAGAAACTGTGGAGTGTTTTCTCTCCAAAGCTAATAATTATATGCATATTCTAGTTTCTGGGCAGGACTAATAATCAGATTAAATCGGGTACGTTTTTTATCCAGCCGTGAAAATACTGCCCCCTAGCCATAAGAGGTTAACGAGAGTCTTGTCTTTAAATAGCTGTAAAATAGTCATATGTTTGAAAAGTGGAAGTTTTCAGATTTTAGAGGAGTTTGTATTTCGCGCCCCGCCCATCATTGGATATTGGAGCAGACGTTCCGCTAGCGGAACATCTAGATGTAAGAGGTTTTAATTGTTAATCCGTTTAAATGAAGTAATTCGGAATTTGGGGCAACATGGAAGAAGTTGTTTAACGAGTTACCATCTCCCAAATAAAATTCTTGAAGAAATTATTTTTCGATAACAGTCGCTTATTAATCATTGCCTCAAATCAGTCTCATTCTGAGCAGTCGTAACCTTCTTGGATCTGCAAGAACCCCAGCTTTGCTGATTATTCAGTACTACACATTGATTTAATTATTTATTTTCTAACTAACTAAATAATAACACAGACTACACATACACACTTACATGAGACAAAAGTCCCTAGTGGACTGACAAGATATGACGTCTTATTACACAGAGATAGAGAAGGGGGTTGAGAAAACACAGAGAAAAAGGGAATTAATCGTGGATACATTCTATAACTATTCCCACAATAATCATATACCTTGCAAATGAACCACCGCCCGTTTTGGGTAAGAAAATAACGAATGTATTTATGTGTTGAATGCTTTCGTTAGTCGTCTATCTCGGTCAGAACCAAGCCCTCTCGGAAGTTTGTTTCGGTGGGCTCTTACGTGGTTGAAAGGCTCTGATTGTCCACCAGAGGTCACAACGTCCTTCTTCTTAGTTGTCTGTGCTTGTAGTGGAGTGTTTTCACAGCAGATAATCAGACGCACCAATGATTATCTGAGATGGGATTTTATCCTTCCCACCTTGTGTCTTTAGTCTGAGTTTGAAGCACTTTACACGCACAGATGCAGACTGGCAATGTCCAGGTCTAGTCTGGGCGTTATTATCTTCACCTCGGGTTGAGGTTAAGTTCTAACCATTTTCAACATGTAGCTAACGCTCCACGCATTTCTGGTCTGGTATGTTAATTCTTAGCGTGTCCTTTTAGGCACTCAGGCCAAAGGGGGTGTTCCGTCATGCTGACATGAACTCTGAACTCACTTGGGGCGTGGCTAGTCACTGTGCATAGTTTATATGAAGAACAATTATCTCATTAGGAACTAAAATCTCATTCCTATCTTAACAAAAATAGTTTCATCCATTTTCATATCACACAGACAGCGTATTGGATGGAAACTGGACAGATAAAACATGTACACTTTCCGAGTTACAGTATTTTTTTGATACCATTCTTAATGACATCACAAAATAATAAACAACGTGGCATGATTATTCTTTAGATCCCCACTGACCATTCCAAACAGACGGATGTTAGAAATATTGTTCCAGTGTTTACTTTTTGGACGTTATAGTCTTAGCGGCAAAGGTCTTCCGTAGACAAAGGAACATTCCTTTCCCAATACTGAAGAGCAAGAGGGAGAATTCCCTCTAATTTTTGACAGAGTTTTAAGGTGTCAAAACCGGCACAGCCCCCCCTCTCTTCTCTTATGTGGGTGAGATGGGTCTGGTCATCGTCACCCATTTGCCAAGCTGATATGAGGCCTTGGATCCTCAGCCAGGAGAGTCATGACACCTTAAAGCTATATACTGGATTCTGTCCAGCTTCTGAAGCCAAGTCTTTGCCGCTTTTCCATAAACTATTTACCCGTAATCAATTGTCGTCCTGATTCGAACTCTATAAATATCTTTCAACGATTGTCTGTCAGCACCCCATTCATAACCAGAGACCGAGCTCATAAGATTCAGCACCTTCTTACACTTTATTTCAACATTTATGACATGATCTTTCCATTTACAGTACCAGTCAAAAGTTTAAACGCACCGACTCATTCCAAGGTTTTTCTTTATTTATACAACTTTCTACCTTGTGGAATAATATTGAAGGCATCAAAATGATTAAATAACACATATGGAATAATTTAGTGATCAAAAAAGTTTCAAACAAATCAAAATATATTTGAGATTGTTCTAAGTAGCCACCCTTTGCCTTGGTTGGCATTCTCTCAACCAGCTTCATGAGGTAGTCACCTGGAATGCATTTCAATTAACAGGTGTGCCTTGTTAAAAGTCCATTTGTGGAATTTCTTTCCTTCTTATTACTGAGTTTGAGTCAATCATTTGTATTGTGACAAGGTAGGGGTGGCATACAGATAGCCTTATTTGGTAAAAGACCAAGTCCATATTATGGCAAGAACAGCTCAAATAAGAACATGAAGGTCAGTCAATCCAGAAAATGTCAAGAACTTTCAAAGTTTCTTCAATTGCAGTCGCAAAACCATCTAGCGCTATGATGAAACTAGGTCTCATGAAGACGGCCACAGGAAAGGAAAATCCCAAAATACCTCTGCTGCAGAGGATAACTTCATTAGAGATACCAGCCTCAGAAATTGCTTCCTGATTAAATGCTTCACAAAGTTCAAGTAACAGACACATCTCAACTTCAACTGTTCATAGGAGACTGTGTGAATCAGGCCTTCATAGTTGAATTGCTTAAAAGGACATCAATAATAAGAAGAGACTTGCTTGGGCCAAGAAACACGAGCAATGGATATTAGACCGGTGGAAATCTGTCCTTTGGTTTGATGAGTCCAAATGAGTCCACAGCCTTCTGCAGCGATATGCCATCCCATCTAGTGTGCTTCTTGAAATTGTTTGAAGCCTTGATAACAAAAAGCAAAAGTAGTTAGTCACCAGCCAGGCTTAAGAAACAATTCATATTTACATGGGACTATCATTTGTTTTTCAACAGGACAATGACCCACAATACACCTCCAGGCTGTCTAAGGGCTATTTGACCAAGGAGAGTGATGGCGTGCTGCAATACCCGACGTCAACCCAATTGAGATGGTTTGGGATGAGTTGGACCGCAGAGTGAAGGAATAGCAGCCAACAAGTGCTCAGCATATGTGTGAACTCCTTCAATACTGTTGGGAAAGCAATCCAGGTGAAGCTGGTTGAGAGAATGCCAAGAGTGTGCAAAGCTGTCATCAAGGCAAAGGGTGGCAACTTTGAAGAATCTCATATAAAATATATTTTGATTTGATTAACACTGTTTTGGATACTACAGGATTCCATATGTGTTATTTCATAGTGTTGATGTCTTCTATTATTCTACAATGTAGAAAACAGTAAAAATAAAGAAAAACGCTTGAATGAGTAGGTGTGTCCAAACTTTTGACTGGTACTGTACACTGAAAAAATATAAACACAACATGCAACAATTATCAAATTTACTCAGTTACAGTTCATATAAGGAAATTAGTCAATTGACATATATTTAGAAGGTTGTAATCTATGGATTTCACATAACTGGGCAGGGGCACAGCCAATCAGAATGAGTTTTCCCCACAAAAGGGCTTTATTACAGACAGAAATACCCCTTAGTTTCATCAGCTGTCCGGATGGCTGGTCTCAGACGATCCCACAGCTAAAGAAGCCGGTTGTGGATGTCATTGGTTGACGTGGTTACACGTGGTCTGTGGTTGTGAGGCCGGTTGGATGTGCTGCCAAGTTCTCTAAATCGAAGTTGAGGCAGCTTATTGTAAAAAACTGAACATTAAATCCTCTGGCAACAGATCTTTTATTTTAGCTCATGAAACATGGGACCAACACTTTACAAGTTGCGTTTATTTTTGTTCACTACAGTTTACTCATGTCTCCCTATGAAAGTGTAGAAGTAGTACAGCAACCTGTCCAGTAGATGGCAAGGTGTAGGCCTATTCATAGCACTCAAACTGGATTCTGTGACGTGGATCAGATTGATGCCATCAGATTATTTTCTGAAAAAAATGTTTATAAACTCAGATCGATCTGATCATGGATAAATGATCACAGAATCCAAATCATTCAGACCCCCCCACCACCAAAAAAAAGTTTCAAAGCAGCGCCAGAGGACATGTACCTCTCACAAATGTAGTGCTTTAATCAAACATTTTATTAGAGTCCAGACTTGCAGCTTTAGATTTAATTCCTCTATGAACAAATTGTCAGTAACTAAACGTCCCTTTTTCAGGATCCTGTCTTTCAAAGATGAATTGTAAAAATCCAAATAACTTCACAGATCTTCATTGTAAAGGGTTTAAACATTGTTTCCCATGCTTGTTCAATGAACCATAAACAATTAATGAACATGCACCTGTCGAACGGTCATTAAGACACTAACAGCTTACTGACGGTAGGCAATTAAGGTCACAGTTATGAAAACTTAAAACACAAGAGGCCTTTCTATTGACTCTGGAAAACACCAAAAGAAAGATGCCCAGGGTCCCTGCTCATCTGTGTGAAAGTGCCTTAGGTATGATGGATACAGGATCGGTACATGTGAATATCACACCTGCGGGACAGGTACAGGAAGGCAACAACTGCTCGAGTTGCACCAGGTACACACAATCCCTCCATCAGTGCTCAGACTGTCCGCAATAGGCTGAGAGAGACTGGACTGAGGGCTTGTAGGCCTGTTGTAAGGCAGGTCATCACAAGACATCACCGGCAACAATGTCACCTATGGGCACAAACCCACCGTTGCTGGACAAGACAGGACTGGCAAAAAGTGCTCTTCACTGACGAGTTGCGGTTTTGTCTCACCAGGGGTGATGGACGGATTTGCGTTTGAGCGTTACACCGAGGCCTGTACTCTGGAGCGGGATCGAGGTGGAGGGTCCGTCGTGGTCTGGGGCGGTGTGTCACAGCATCATCGGACGGAGCTTGTTGTCATTGCAGGCAATCTCAATGCTGTGCGTTACAGGGAAGACATCCTCCTCCCTCATGTGGTACCCTTTCCCCCCTTTCCTCATGTGGTACCCTTTCCCATGTGGTACCCATTCCCCCCAGAAATTTCTGGGAACTTTCAGCTGCCTTGTAGTGGGGCAACATCTCAAGAACTGGCAAAAGTGGTGCAGTCTGTGAGGAGATGCACTGCAGTTCTTAATGCATCTGGTGTCCACAACAGATACTGTTACTTTTGACCCCCCCTTTGCTCCGGGACACATTATTCCATTTGTTAGTCACATCTGTGGAACTTGTTTAGTTTGTCTTAGTTGTTGAATCTTATGTTCATACAAATCTTTGTATGTTAAGTTTGCTGAAAATTAACACCTGACAGTGAGTATTTTTTACCCCCGAGTATAGTTGCTTGACAATCCTAAAATGTCAGAATGCTAAGTGCTTCTTGAAATTGTTTGAAGCCTTGATAACAAAAAGCAAAAGTAGTTAGTCACCAGCCAGGCTTAAGAAACAATTCATATTTACGTCTCTAGATAATTTTGTACAAAGTGAGATCTTAAGTGCACCTTTTAAAATCAAAAAGTTCCTGCCAGGTGCTTCTGCAAGTACAACCTCATTGTGGTCAGATAGAAATGGATTGTGCAGAAGACCACATTGAGAGTTGACATAAGGAATGTCTGAACGACTCCAAGTAGAGTATTTTTTACAGCTGAATACGAGGAACGCATATACGATTGCATCCATGTGTCTGGCCAGACCAACATTGTGGAACAGGCACAATGTGTCAAGTTGTTTTGTTTCTGAATAAGGCCAAGGAGAAACTTTAGCGTCCCTGGGACAGGTTAGTGACAGGCAATGGGACCATAAGGTAAACTGCACTCACATTCTTCAGGCACCTATGGTAACAGGCAGAGTCGTGTAAATCGAACACCCTACAAAGGGACAAGTAAATATGAACATTTGAGGGAGCTCTGACAATTTAGAGAACTTGAGCATTTGAACCATCAGAAACAAAGGTAAACAAATCTGTTTACACAAGTGTTGTGATCCACATTCCCTTTTACTCCAGACCATTCCCAAACAGCAAGCACATGTTATGCAGAAGAGAACATAATATTTTAAGGACAAGGTATATTGAAAATCAAATTGTTTATTTAGCAAATCATGCAAGAGTAGCAGGAACACCAGGCTAAATCAAAAGCATAACCGGAGAACCTAAAAGTGTCAGCAATACTGGCAAATCAGATGTCCATTTTAGTCGTACAGTTATAAAAAAACATTTCTACCATTGTAGCGTCCACCCCTGTAAACAATTTGCATGGCGATGCACAAGTGAAGGAGATCCTCGTTTCAAACAAGAGAATTAGTTGGCACATTTCCCCATCTCAGTTACCTTTTCTTCAAAAGGAGGCACAGTAACAGGGTAAAGACGATTAAGGAGTTGGGCAAACCATATTATGATCTCCCTAGTTGAGTGGTCGGGCCGTCTGTTCAAGGCTTGACGCTTCTGCTGAGGCGCCGGGGCCGGACGCTTCTGCTGAGGCGCCGGACGCTTCTGCTGAGGCGCCGGGGCCGGACGCTTCTGCTGAGGCGCCGGGGCCGGACGCTTCTGCTGAGGCGCCGGGGCCGGACGCTTCTGCTGAGACGCCGGGGCCGGACGCTATTGCTGAGGCGCCGGAGGCTTCTGCTGAGGCGCCGGGGCCGGACGCTTCTGCTGAGGCGCCGGGGCCGGACGCTTCTGCTGAGGCGCCGGGGCCGGAAGCTTCTGCTGAGGCGCCGGGGCCGGACGCTTCTGCTGAGGCGCCGGGGCCGGACGCTATTGCTGAGGCGCCGGGGCCGGACGCTATTGCTGAGGCGCCGGAGGCTTCTGCTGAGGCGCCGGGGCCGGACGCTTCTGCTGAGGCGCCGGGGCCGGACGCTTCTGCTGAGGCGCCGGGACCGGACTTCACACTTGAAGAGGCATCATGGCCAGTAGCTTCTGCTGACGTGACATGGTGGCCAGTAGCTTTTGCTGACGTGACATGGTGGCCAGTAGCTTCTGCTGACGTGACATGGTGGCCAGTAGCTTTTGCTGACGTGACATCGTGGCCAGTAGCTTCTGCTGACGTTACATCGTGGCCAGTAGCTTCTGCTGACGTTACATCGTGGCCAGTAGCTTCTGCTGACGTGACATCGTGGCCAGTAGCTTCTGCTGACGTGACATCGTGGCCAGTAGCTTCTGCTGACGTGACATCGTGGCCAGTAGCTTCTGCTGACGTGACATCGCGGCCAGTAGCTTCTGCTGACTTGGCATTGCGGCCAGTAGCTTCTGCTGACGTGGCATTGCGGCCAGTAGCTTCTGCTGACGTGGCATTGCGGCCAGTAGCTTCTGCTGACGTGGCTTTGCGGCCAGTAGCTTCTGCTGACGTGGCATTGCGGCCAGTAGCTTCTGCTGATGTGGCATTGCGGCCAGTAGCTTCTGCTGATGTGGCATTGCGGCCAGTAGCTTCTGGTGACTTTGCATTGTGGCCAGAAACTTTAGAATTTGGACTAGGCACCACACTTGCTTGGGCATAGGATCCAGTTGGGTCAGGTCCAGTGTGGGCAGGATGCCCATGAGAATTACCTAGAAAACAAAAAGAGGTAAAATCCCAGCCTTAAGCTATCGGAACTAGACTGATTTGAACTGAAGTAGTGTAAACCAAAACACACCTTTAAGTGTAAAACAAGTTATCCCTCCAATTAGCAGGCAGCAAATCCAGGAAACACTACAAAATATTCAGACAGTTAAACACAAGTAACCAGTGAAAACTTTAAGACAAGGTAAACCAACCAGATGACTACATTGAAAAACTAACCTCAACGAGAGTCCAAAAGTTACAGCCATTTTAGTGATCAAAACCACAACAGTATTCAGAACTAATGCTAGCCAGACACCCTGCCAGAATATCTGTTGCTATGTCTAACAGCTGTTTTGGTTGCACCTCATAAAGGAAACCCAGACCCTTCTAACCTGGCTGGCTAATTATGTACAGCTGTCAACCAATGAACTTCATTTCAATTGGTTCAATTTCCCAAATGCGATTAGGTGCTCTGGATTTCATTCAGCTGGTGTGCTGGAGGGTGGAGTTTGCACATCATGGACCAATCCAATGGTTTTAAAGAGTGAACTCTACCCACCCATTCCGGATTGAGCAAATTGTTTTTCAACAGGAGTCACCGTTGATGTATGGTGAACAACAGAGGTGATTGGACGACAAAAGAAAAACACCAAATTCAGTTCAACATTTACAGAATTGATGAATGCATTTTCAATTTCATACATGTTCATGAGTCTATAGCTGCCAAATTCTGATCTTTTTCCTTCTAATTGGTCTTTTCACCAATCAGATCAGCTGTTTTGCCCATAACGTGGGGCAAAAGGTCAGAATTGGGCTGCCTGTGCAACCACAGCCTGTGTGGCTGGGACCAAACAGACTATGAGGGAGTTTGTGGTTGCGGCCAGACAGACTTCGGCCGCTTTCCAAAGCTTAGAAGTTGCTGACGTCTGGCAGATCTACATCACCTTGATCGGTATTTTAAGTATCTACTAACCACATCATATATCAGTGGACGACACAGTTGATGATGTGGCACGCAACCATTGGTTGTTGCGTCACCTCACCTTAGCTGTAGAAAGTGACCTATGGCTGTGTTACACAGGCAGCCCAATTCTAATCGTTTTTCCACTTATTGGTCTTTTGACCAATCACATCAGATCTTTTCACATCAGATCTTTTCATAGCTGAATGGTCAAAATACGTATTAGTGAAAAAAATATCAGAATTGGGGTGCCTTCCTAAGTTAGCCTATGAGGGAGTTCTACCAACCTGAGCCGAGGCGCACCGTTTGGTGATGTGAACGGACAAAAGCAGTAAGGGAGGAGCGCCCTTTCAAATCGTACAGTCAGTGGTGTAATGGAGGCTATACGCAGGTATACCACTTTGTTTTCAGTAGACATTTCGTATAATCAATTCTTAATCCCCACTGATGTGTATCAAAGTAGCATAGTGGAGGTAAACACTGTATCAATTCATAAGGCTGATGGAACGTATCAGAATGTTCAGCTTAAAATGTTGAAAAACTATTATTTCTTCACATTATAAGCGCATGAATATGTACATGTCGGTAGACCTATGCAGAATGTTCCAAAATGCAGTTTACCTTCATATGAAGTGTGTGTGACTGCCTTGCTCAGTAGCTAACTAATAATCTAGTGTACATTATCAAACCTAACAAAAAATCCTTCTTCAAACACAAAACTCTTAGCTAGACATAAAATATATAAAGACTTGATATAGAAAAAAAAAATTGTATTATGCAGCATTATTGTTTGAGGTACAACAATTCTGATGTAAATTGCCTTCTTTTTTTCCTTTTTCTTGTCGCTTCCCCACGTGGAGGTTCCTGCTCTCTGATTGGCTCAAAGTCAAGTTGTCAGCCAAAGTCAGGTTCATCCGTACAGAACAGGTATGTCTTTTGTTCTAGCATGATAAGGAACGGCCTCCTACCGTGATGAGTACCAATCCACACTCTGTCGACAGTCAGACAATGAATGCTAGACATTAAAAGAAAGTTGATTTGAACAACTAGAGAGCACATTTGAGTTTATAAAATATTTCCCTCAACATTTCTAATGTAGTATTTGGCTACTTGGCTACTTTGAAGCAAGGTAAGTCATGCCTCATAATATGAAGAAAAAAGGTCCAGGTTTCAAACAATTAAGGAACAGGAAAAATATAGTGATGGTAATGATAGACCTAACTGTCTTCTGGTAGATGGAAAGGCTTTCCCTAAAACCTTCTCTATTAAATGTTAACTAGCTACGAAGTAGCCTATACCTACCTGTCAGAATGATATCATGACTACTTGCACAGTATAGAGTGTTCACCGACTGTACCCTACCTAATACGTCCAATAATAAGCACCAAGATCTGTTGACAGAGCGGTGAAGCTTTCTAGGATATTTAAATGTACACGTTTTGGTGATTGTCTTCAAAGTTATTTTCCACGGGTCTCCAAAAGCAAAATGAACATAACCTGAATTAAATGCAAAAGGCCTTGAAAAGAAAAGGCTTGTGGTACGCTCAGTCCTCCATTGATATTTCACAGAGATACGCTTGTTTTTATGAGAAATCTTTAAAAAAAGAACCGTAATTTCGCATTAATATGAACAGCATATATGAAAATATTGACGTGTCGTGTCATTAAATCGAAATCTATCTTACCTGTATACTGTTTTATGTCCTCTGGATTCTAGAAGAAAGACGACGGGTTCAACAGTGAGCCTGTCAGGTAGCCTTAATTCTGACACGGCAGTAGTAGAGGTTTCAGTAGTAGTTTCAGTAGTAGAGGTAATATTTCATTGTGGATATAAATATAGGTGTAATACAAAACAAGAGCCCTACTAACTTCTAATAGACCCTCCCCCATCCCACTAATCCCTTCCAACCCCCCCCAACCCAGTCCATTCTCAATGACCCTACACTTCAATCTTTCCCTCTCTTCAACATACTTACAACAATATAACAACACATGCTCCACCGTTTCATCGACTATACACTCCAGACACAAACCATTCACATGTTTGCCAACCAGATGTAATGATGAGTTCAATGTACAATGTCTTTAGGGCAATCGAGCAAACACCACCTCTTCCTTCCTAATCTGAGCTTCGAATCTTGGCCCACCAACCTTTCTTTGGAGGGAATATAAATGCCGGCCCTTGTGCTCAGAGTCCCATCTCTTCTGCCTCTCACCTATCAAAATGGCTCTGATCTTACATTTGGCCTCACCTGTACCCAGTGTAACATTAACGTCAGTTATATCTCGTCTCAAAACTATTTTGGCTAACTGGGCTACAATTTCAATCCCTTCCACACCTGTACAGTTGTGGCCAAAAGTTTTGAGAATGACACAAATATACATTTTCTCAAAGTCTGCTGCCTCAGTTTGTATGATGGCAATACGCATATACTCCATGATGATATGAGGAGTGATCAGATGAATTGTAATTAATTGCAAAGTCCCTCTTTGCCATGCAAATGAACTGAAAACCCCAAAAACTTTTTCCACTGCATTTCAGCCCTGCCACAAAAGGACCAGCTAACATCATGTCAGTGATTATCTCATTAACACAGGTGTGAGTGTTGACGGGGACAAGGCTGGAGATCACTATGTCATGCTGATTGAGTTCGTATAACAGACTGGAAGCTTCAAAAGGAGGGTGGTGCTTGGAATCAATAATTCTTCCTCTGTCAACCATGGTTACCTGGAAGGAAACACATGCCGTCATCATTGCTTTGCACGAAAAGGGCTTCACAGGCAAGGAAATTGCTGCCAGTAAGATTGCACCTAAATCAACCATTTATCGGATCATCAAGAACTTCAAGGAGAGCGGATCAATTGTTGTGAAGAAGGCTTCAGGGTGCCCAAGAAAGTCCAGCAAGCGCCAGGACCGTCTCCTAAAGTTGATTCAACTGCGGAATCGGGGCACCACCAGTACAGAGCTTGCTCAGGAATGGCAGCAGGCAGGTGTGAGTGCATCTGCACGCACAGTATGGCGAAGACTTTTGGAGGATGGCCTGGTGTCAAGAAGGGCAGCAAAGAAGCCACTTCTCTCCAGGAAAAAACATCAGGGACAGACTGATATTCTGCAAAAGGTACAGGGAGTGGACTGCTGAGGACTGGGGTAAAGTCATTTTCTCTGATGAATCCCCTTTCCGATTTGTTTGGGGCATCCGGAAAAACGCTTGTCCGGAGAAGACAAGGTGAGCGCTACCATCAGTCCTGTGTCATGCCAACAGTAAAGCATCCTGAGACCATTCATGTGTGGGGTTGCTTCTCAGCCAAGGGAGTGGGCTCACTCACAATTTTGCCTAAGATCACAGCCATGAATAAAGAATGGTACCAACACAATTTCAATCCCTTTCACACCTGTATGTGCTGGGACCCAGCAGAATCTCACTACACCCATTCTCTCAATTCTCCCCAATAACATGAATACCTCCAATAGTAGGTCACTCCTATTAAATTTACCAGATGATAAACTATTCGATACAGACAGAGAATCTGAGCATATTATCATTTTAACAGGTTGTACGTCCTCCACCCACTGGAGGGCAAATATTATCGCCAACAGTTCAACTTAGTAAATTGACAGTTCATCTGTTAGTCTTCTGCACATCAAATTCAGAAACGTAAACGCCTGCTCCTGTGAGCCCAACATCTGGGTCCTTGGAGCCATCTGTTAAAAGCTGTATAAAAGCATAAACGTATACCAATTTAATTGTCAACCAGTTTCACTGACTTCTGACCAATATTTACTTTTCTCTACCAAGGTTAGATCAACAACAGGATCTGGGAGTAACCATGGAGGAACATCCCCTATTACCAAAGAAGGGCCAACCTCCAACTCTCTCAAACCACTCTCATCAGCAAGCTTTCCAACTGTCCAACCAAAACCACTACCTTGTCTACTAGTACATTCCCAACATTCATCTAGAACAGTAGCAGTGGTATGCTAAACCTCTCTAAGCCTTTCAACCCAATAAGCTACCAAAAAATATTTTGCCGTGTATCCAAAGGCATCTCAACTGCCTCCTCTAGTAAGGCACATACAGATGTTGATTTAAATGCACCAATACATATTGTTTGTTGTGACGTGACTTTCATTAATGTGATGACTGTTATTTATTTCATCCACTAACTATGTTTAATTGTTACCCGATTTAAATTACCATGAAACTATTAACGAGTTACCATCGCCCAAATTAAACTCTAGAAATGATATATTGATAAGTAACTTATTAATCATCACCTCATATCAGTCTCATTCTGAAGAGTCGTAACCTTCTTGGATCTGCTAGAACCCCAGCTTTGCTTATTATTCAGTACTATTCAAATTGATTTAATTATTTATTTACTAACTAACTAAATAATTACATGGAATACACATACAATGACATGAGACAAAAGTCCCTAGTGGACTGACAAGATATGACAGCTTATTACAGAGAGGTGTGGAAAATAGAGAGAAAAAGGGAATTAATCGTGGATACATTGTATAACTATTGTCACATTAATCATAGACCTTGCACATGAACCACCACCCGTTTGGGGTAAGAAAATAATGAATGTATTTATGTGTTGAATGCCTTCGTTTTTCGTCTATCTTGGTCAGAACCAAGCCCTCGCGTGGGTGTAAGGCTCTGATTGTCCACCAGAGGCCACATTGTCCTTCTTCTTAGTTGTCTGTGCTTGTAGTGGAGTGAATTCAGAGCAGATATTCAGATGTACCAATGATTATCAGAGATGGGATTTTATCCTTCCCACCTTGTATCTTTAGTCAGTTTGAAGCACTTTACACGCACAGTTGCAAACTGGCAATGTTTAGGTCTGGGAGTTATCTTCTTCGCCTCAGGTTGAGTTTTAAGTTCTAACCATTTCCCACATGTAACTAACTCTCCATGCTTTTCTGGTCTGTTATGTTAATTCTTAGCGTGTACTTTTACATTTACATTACATTTAAGTCATTTAGCAGACGCTCTTATCCAGAGCAACTTACAAATTGGTGCATTCACCTATAATATCCAGTAGAACAACCACTTTACAATAGTGCATCTAAATATTTTAAAGGGGGGGGGGGTTAGAAGGATTTAAGCACTCTGGCCAAAGGGGGGGTTCCGTCATGCTGACATGAACTCTGACATCACTCGTGGTGGGGCTAGTCACTGTGCATAGTTTATATGAAAAACAATTCTCATTAGAAACTAAAATCACATTCCTATCTTAACATAGTTTCATCAATTTTCATATCACATAGACAACGTATTGGATGGAAACTTGACCGATAAAATGTATACACTTTCCGAGGTACAGTATTTTTCTTGATACCATTCTTAATGATGTCATAAAACGAACAATGTGACATGATTATTCTTTAGATCCCCAATGACCATTCCAAACATTCTGATGTTATAAATATTGTTCCAGTGTTTACTTTTTGGACATTATTGTTTTGGCGGGAAAAGGTCTTCTGTAGACAAAGGAACATTCCTTTACCAATACTGAAGAGTAAGAGGGAGATCATGTAGTGACCAAAAAATTTGAAACATAAAGATATATATTTTTAAGATTCTTCTCAACAATTTCAACAAATTTACTCAGTTACAGTTCATATAAGGAAATCAGTCAATTGAAAGAAATGAATTAGATTGTAATCTATGGATTTCAGGTGACTGGGCAGGGGCGCACCCAATCATGAGTTTTTCCCACAAAATGGCTTTATTACAGACATAAATACTAAGTTTCATCAGCTGTCTGGATGGCTGACCACCACTTTACATGTGTTTACATTGTTTATTATAGTTTCCTCGTGACAGTGTAGAAGTAGTACTGCAACCTGTCTAGTAGATGGCAAGGTGTAGGCCTGTTCAAAGCACTCAAACTGGATTCTGTGACATGTGGAGTCAGATTGATGCTATCAGATTATTTTCTGAAAAAAAACATTAAAAAACTTTTAAAAACTATCAGATCGATCAGACCCTGGCTAACAAAGGATCACAGAATCCAGATTTCCCCCCAAAACCTTTAAGCCACCCCTGGGGACATCGACCTCTGTTCCAGATGTAGTGCTTTAATCAAACCTTGTACTATTAAGTCCACTTTCTGCTCACCACTTTGTCCATTCCTCCATGAACTCAGTAACTAGTTCATTGAAAAATTCCTACAATGCTAAGGGTTTTTGGAAAGTGAGTCACCAGGCAGGCTTTTAGGATTAAGAAAATATTTACAATGGCTCCAGATTAAATTAGTACCAAATCAAGTGCAGCTGTTGAAGTTCATGTTCACAACTTCTCTAGATAAATTAGTACAAAGTGAGAGCTTAAGTGCACCTTTTAAAATCAAAAAGTTTCTGCCAGGTGCTTCTGCAAGTGCAACCCCACTGTGGTCAGGTAGAAATGGATTGTGCAGAAGACCACATTGAGAGTTGACATAAGGAATGTCTGAACGACTCCAAGCAGAGTATTTTTTAACAGCTGAAAGTGATGAATGCATAGACGATTGTATCCACGTTCATGTGTCTGGCCAGACCAACATTTTGAAACAGGCATAATGTGTCCAGTTGTTTTAATGTTTCTGAATAAGGCCAAGGAGAAACTTTAGCGTCCCTGGGACAGGTTATTGACAAGCAATGGGACGATGAGGTAAACTGCACTCACATTCTTTAGGCACCTATGGTAACAGGCCGATTACTGTAAGTCAAACACCCT
Organism: Salmo trutta; assembly: GCF_901001165.1. Classification (NCBI taxonomy): domain Eukaryota; kingdom Metazoa; phylum Chordata; class Actinopteri; order Salmoniformes; family Salmonidae; genus Salmo; species Salmo trutta. Next base: position 5,720,067 of record NC_042957.1, on the reverse strand, counting down.
ACACAAAAGGGACAGGTAAAGTAGGAACATATGAGGGAGCGCTGACAATTTAGAACTTCAGCATTTGAACTACCAGAAACATGTTTACACAAGTGTTGTGAATCACATTCTCTTTTACTCCAGACCCAGTCTATTCCCAAACAGCAAGCACATGGTAGGCAGAAGAGAACCCCACATTTTAAAGACAAGGCATTTTGAAAGTCAAATTGTTTATTGATCAAATCATGCAAGAGTAGCAGGAACACCAGGCCAAATCAATATCATAACCGTAGAACATAAGTGTGTCAGCAATAGTAGCGTCCACCACTGTAAACAATTTGCATGGCGATGCACAAGTGAAGGAGATCCTCATTTCAAACAAGTGCATTGGTTTGCACATTTCCTCACCTCAGTTACCTTTGCCCTTTTCTTCAAATGGAGGCACAGTAACAGGGGAAAGACGATTAAGGAGTTGGGCAAACCAAATTATGATCTCCCTATCTAGCTTGTTGAGGGGTCGGGCCGTCTGTTCAAGGCCGGCCGCTTCTGCCGAGGCGCGGGGGCCGGCCGCTTCTGCCGAGGCGCGGGGGCCGGCCGCTTCTGCCGAGGCGCGGCCGCTTCTGCCGAGGCGCGGGGGCCGGCCGCTTCTGCCGAGGCGCGGGGGCCGGCCGCTTCTGCCGAGGCGCGGGGGCCGGCCGCTTCTGCCGAGGCGCGGGGGCCGGCCGCTTCTGCCGAGGCGCGGGGGCCGGCCGCTTCTGCCGAGGCGCGGGGGCCGGCCGCTTCTGCCGAGGCGCGGGGGCCGGCCGCTTCTGCCGAGGCGCGGGGGCCGGCCGCTTCTGCCGAGGCGCGGGGGCCGGCCGCTTCTGCCGAGGCGCGGGGGCCGGCCGCTTCTGCCGAGGCGCGGGGGCCGGCCGCTTCTGCCGAGGCGCGGGGGCCGGCCGCTTCTGCTGAGGCATTTGGACACAGCTTCACACTTGCCAGGGTATTGTGGCCTGTAGCTTCAGCATTTTGACCAGACACCACACTTGCTTGGGCATGGGATCCAGTTGGTTCAGGTCCAGTGTAGGCAGGATGCCCATAAGTGTCACCTAGGAAACAAAGAAAACACTGTGGTAAAACGCCAACCTTAAGCTATTGGAACTAGACTGTGATTTGAACTGAAGTAGTTTAAACCAAAACGCACCTTGAAGGGTAAAACAAGTTATCCCTCCAATTAGCAGGCAGCAAATCCAAGAAACACTACAAAACATTCAGACAGTTAAACACAAATAACCAGTGAAAACTAAGGTAAACCACCCAGATGACTATATTGAAAAACTAACCTCAAAGAGAGTCCAAAAGTCACAGCCATTTTAGTGATCAAAACCACAACAGTATTCAGAACTAATGCTAGCCAGACACCCTGCCAGAATATCTCTGTTGCTATGTTTAACAGCTGTTTTGGTTGCACCTCATAAAGGAAACCCAGACCCTTCTATCCTGGCTGGCTAATTATGTACAGCTGTCAACCAATGAACTTCATTTCAATTGGTTCAATTTCCCAAATGCGATTAGGTGCTCTGGATTTCATTCAGCTGGTGTGCTGGAGGGTGGAGTTTGCACATCATGGACCAATCCGACGGTTTTAAAGAGTGAGCTCTACCCACCCATTCCGGATTGAGCAAATTGTTTTTCAACCGGAGTCACCCGTTGACGTGTGGTGAACAACAGAGATGAATGTACGACAAAAGAAAAACACCAAATTCAGTTCAACATTTACAGAAATCAGACAATTGATGAATGCATTTTCAATTTCATACATGTTCATGAGTCTATAGCTGCCAAATTCTGATCTTTTTCTCCTAATTGGTCTTTTCACCAATCAGATCAGCTGTTTTGCCCATAACGTGGGGCAAAAGGTCAGAATTGGGCTGCCTGTGCAACCACAGCCTGTGTGGCTGGGACCAAACAGACTATGAGGGAGTTTGTGGTTGCGGCCAGACAGACTTCGGCCGCTTTCCAAAGCTTAGAAGTTGCTGACGTCTGACAGATCTACATCACCTTGATCGGTATTTTAAGTATCTACTAACCACATCATATATCAGTGGACGACACAGTTGATGATGTGGCACGCAACCATTGGTTGTTGCGTCACCTCACCTTAGCTGTAGAAAGTGACCTATGGCTGTGTTACACAGGCAGCCCAATTCTAATCGTTTTTCCACTTATTGGTCTTTTGACCAATCACATCAGATCTTTTCACATCAGATCTTTTCGTAGCTGAATGGTCAAAATACGTATTAGTGAAAAAAATATCAGAATTGGGGTGCCTTCCTAAGTTAGCCTATGAGGGAGTTCTACCAACCTGAGCCGAGGCGCACCGTTTGGTGATGTGAACGGACAAAAGCAGTAAGGGAGGAGCGCCCTTTCAAATCGTACAGTCAGTGGTGTAATGGAGGCTATACGCAGGTATACCACTTTGTTTTCAGTAGACATTTCGTATAATCAATTCTTAATCCCCACTGATGTGTATCAAAGTAGCATAGTGGAGGTAAACACTGTATCAATTCATAAGGCTGATGGAACGTATCAGAATGTTCAGCTTAAAATGTTGAAAAACTATTATTTCTTCACATTTTAAGCGCATGAATATGTACATGTCGGTAGACCTATGCAGAATGTTCCAAAATGCAGTTTACCTTCATATGAAGTGTGTGTGACTGCCTTGCTCAGTAGCTAACTAATAATCTAGTGTACATTATCAAACCTAACAAAAAATCCTTCTTCAAACACAAAACTCTTAGCTAGACATAAAATATAGAAAGACTTGATATAGAAAAAAAAGTTGTGTTATGCAGCATTATTGTTTTAGGTACAACAATTCTGATGAAAATTGCCTTCTTTTTTTCCTTTTTCTTGTCGCTTCCCCACGTGGAGGTTCCTGCTCTCTGATTGGCTCAAAGTCAAGTTGTCAGCCAAAGTCAGGTTCATCCGTACAGAACAGGTATGTCTTTTGTTCTAGCATGATAAGGAACGGCCTCCTACCGTGATGAGTACCAATCCGCATTCTGTTGGCAGTCAGACAATGAATGCTAGACATTGAAAGAAAGTTGATTTGAACAACTAGAGAGCACATATGAGTTTATAAAATATTTCCCTCGACATTTCTATGGTAGTATTTTGGCTTTAGGCTACTTTGAAGCAAGGTAAGTCATGCCTCATTATATGAAGAACAAAGGTCCAGGTTTCAAACAATTAAGGAAAGAATAAAATATAGAGATGGTAATGATAGACCTAACTGTCTTCTGGTAGATGGAAAGGCTTTCCCTAAAACCTTCTCTATTAAATGTTAACCAGCTACAAAGTAGCCTATACCTACCTGTCAGAATGATATCATGACTACTTGCATCAATCAGTGGTCTTTTGTTTGGCAAACTCCATCTCATGTCTTCTACAGAAACACTGCTAACCCAACAACAGTGCTCGGTGCCTGTACTACAGAAACACAGCTAACCCAACAACAGTGCTAGGTGCCTGTACTACAGAAACACAGCTAACCCAACAACAGTGCTAGCTGCCTGTACTACAGAAACACAGCTAACCCAACAACAGTGCTAGGTGCCTGCTCACTTGAATTAAAGGGTAACTACACAAAAAAAAATCAAAATTTCATAGGATTTTCCCAGACCTTAAAGGTGGTCTCCTGATTTTCTTTTTACTTTTTTGTGTACATCCAATGTTGTTGTTTTTATATCAAGAAAGGTTGACTTTGAAAGCAAAAACATGAAAATTTTAAAAATGGCAATAGTAGGCCTACCAACAGCCTACTTGCACAGTATAGAATGCTCACCCACTCTACCCATTGTGAGTGAAAATGTGCTTTGGTGATACAATTTTACTTTTAAATACATTTTTACCAAGACAGATATGAGTCTTCATGTTCTAAATCGTTCAGTGGGATGTTTCTTTAGCATATCATTATACACAAAAAGTGGGATTTCATCACCTTCTGTTGACAGAGCCACGCAGCTTTCTCTAATCATTTTTGTTTTGTTTTACGCGTTGTGATGATTGTCTTCAAAGTTGCTTCCGTGGGTCTCAAAAAGCAAAATGAACATGACAAGACCTGAAATAAATATAAAGGCCTTGAAAATAAAAAGCTTGTGGTACGCTCAGTGCTCCATTGACATTTCACAGAGATACGCTTGTTTTTGTGACAAATATTTTTAAAAGAACAGTAATTTTGCATTAATATGAACAGCATATATTAAAATATTTACATGTTGTTAAATCGATATCCATCTTGCCTCTATACTGTTTTATGTCCTCTGGATTCTAGAAGAAAGATGACGAGTTCAACAGTAGCCTTAATTCTGACACGGCATCCAGTTTAGCTGACACAATGACATATACAAGAGTTTCAGTAGTAGCGGTAATATTTAATTGTGGATATAAACATATTTGTAATACATTTAATTGTTATTAATGATTAAGACACATGCGTCCTCCGAAACACGACCCCGCCAAGCCACGCTACATTCTTGACACCTGCCCTCTTAACCCGGAAGCCAGCTGCACCAATGTGTTGGATGAAACACAGTTCAACTGACGACTGAAGTCAGCCTGCAGGTGCCCTGCCAACCACAAGGAGTCGCTTGAGCGCAATGAGCAAAGTAAAGACATAGATCAATGTAATTGTCAACCAGTTTCACTGATTTCTGAACCAATATTTCCTTTTCTCTACCAAGGTTAGATCAACAACAGGATCTGGGAGTAACCATGGAGGAACATCCCCTATGACCACAGACGGGTCAACCACCGACTCCCTCAAACCACTCACATCAGCAAGCTTTCCAACAGTCCAACCAAAACCACTACCTTGTCTACTAGTATATTCCCAACATTCATCTAGAACAGTAGCAGTGGTATGCTAAACCTCACAGCCTTTCAACCCAATAAGCTACTGACAATTTTTTGTATATCTCACCTGCCTCCACTAATAGACACATACAGATGTTGATTTAAATGCACCAATACATATCCTTTGTCGTGACGTGACTTTCATTAATGTAATGACTGTTATTTATTTAATCCACTATGTTTAATTGTTAACCCATTTAAATGAACTAATTCGGAATTTGGGGCAACATGGAAGAAGTTGTTTAACGAGTTACCATCTCCCAAATAAAATTCTTTAAGAAATTATTTTTCAATAACAGTCGTTTATTAATCATTGCCTCAAATCAGTCTCAATCTGAGCAGTCGTAACCTTCTTGGATCTGCAAGAACCCCAGCTTTGCTGATTATTCAGTACTACACATTGATTTAATTATTTATTTTCTAACTAACTAAATAATAACACAGACTACACATACACACTTACATGAGACAAAAGTCCCTAGTGGACTGACAAGATATGACGTCTTATTACACAGAGATAGAGAAGGGGGTTGAGAAAACACAGAGAAAAAGGGAATTAATCGTGGATACATTCTATAACTATTCCCACAATAATCATATATCTTGCACATGAACCACCGCCCGTTTTGGGTAAGAAAATAACGAATGTATTTATGTGTTGAATGCTTTCGTTAGTCGTCTATCTCGGTCAGAACCAAGCCCTCTCGGAAGTTTGTTTCGGTGGGCTCTTACGTGGTTGAAAGGCTCTGATTGTCCACCAGAGGTCACAACGTCCTTCTTCTTAGTTGTCTGTGCTTGTAGTGGAGTGTTTTCACAGCAGATATTCAGACGCACCAATGATTATCTGAGATGGGATTTTATCCTTCCCACCTTGTGTCTTTAGTCTGAGTTTGAAGCACTTTACACGCACAGATGCAGACTGGCAATGTCCAGGTCTAGTCTGGGCGTTATCTTCTTCACCTCAGGTTGAGGTTAAGTTCTAACCATTTTCAACATGTAGCTAACGCTCCAAGCTTTTCTGGTCTGGTATGTTAATTCTTAGCGTGTCCTTTTAGGCACTCTGGCCAAAGGGGGTGTTCCGTCATGCTGACATGAACTCTGAGCTCACTTGGGGCGTGGCTAGTCACTGTGCATAGTTTATATGAAGAACAATTATCTCATTAGGAACTACAATCTCATTCCTATTCTTAACAAAGAAAGAAATATAGATATATTGTTCCAGTGTTTATTTTTTGGACGTTATAGTTTTAGCGGCAAAGGTCTTCCGTAGACAAAAGAACATTCCTTTCCCAATACTGCAGAATTTTTGACAGAGTTTTAAGGTGTCAAAACCGGCCCAGCCCCCCCTCTCTTCTCTTATGTGGGTGAGATGGGTCTGGTCATCGTCAGCCATTTGCCAAGCTGATATGAGGCCCTGAATCCTCAGCCAGGAGAGTCATGACACCTTAAAGCTATTTACTGGATTCTGTCCAGCTTCTGAAGCCAAGTCTTTGCCTCTTTTCCATAAAGTATTTACCCGTAATCAATTGTCGTCCTGATTCGAACTCTATAAATATCTTTCAACGATTGTCTGTCAGCACCCCATTCATAACCAGAGACCGAGCTCATAAGATTCAGCACCTTCTTACACTTTATTTCAACATTTATGACATGATCTTTCCATTTACAGTACCAGTCAAAAGTTTAGACGCACCGGCTCATTCCAAGGTTTTTCTTTATTTATACAACTTTCTACCTTGTAGAATAATATTTTGTAACCAAAAAAGTTTCAAATAAATCAAAATATATTTGACATTGTTCTAAGTAGCCACCCTTTGCCTTGGTTGGCATTCTCTCAACCAGCTTCATGAGGTAGTCACCTGGAATGCATTTCAATTAACAGGTATGCCTTGTTAAAAGTCCATTTGTGGAATTTCTTTCCTTCTTATTACTGAGTTTGAGTCAATCATTTGTATTGTGACAAGGTAGGGGTGGCATACAGATAGCCTTATTTGGTAAAAGACCAAGTCCATATTATGGCAAAAACAGCTCAAATAAGAACATGAAGGTCAGTCAATCCAGAAAATGTCAAGAACTTTCAAAGTTTCTTCAATTGCAGTCGCAAAACCATCTAGCGCTATGATGAAACTAGGTCTCATGAAGACGGCCACAGGAAAGGAAAATCCCAAAATACCTCTGCTGCAGAGGATAACTTCATTAGAGATACCAGCCTCAGAAATTGCTTCCTGATTAAATGCTTCACAAAGTTCAAGTAACAGACACATCTCAACTTCAACTGTTCATAGGAGACTGTGTGAATCAGGCCTTCATAGTTGAATTGCTTAAAAGGACATCAATAATAAGAAGAGACTTGCTTGGGCCAAGAAACACGAGCAATGGATATTAGACCGGTGGCAATCTGTCCTTTGGTTTGATGAGTCCAAATGAGTCCACAGCCTTCTGCAGCGATATGCCATCCCATCTGGTTTGCGCTTAGTGGGACTATCATTTGTTTTTCAACAGGACAATGACCCACAATACACCTCCAGGCTGTCTAAGGGCTATTTGACCAAGGAGAGTGATGGCGTGCTGCAATACCCGACGTCAACCCAATTGAGATGGTTTGGGATGAGTTGGACCGCAGAGTGAAGGAATAGCAGCCAAAAAGTGCTCAGCATATGTGTGAACTCCTTCAATACTGTTGGGAAAGCAATCCAGGTGAAGCTGGTTGAGAGAATGCCAAGAGTGTGCAAAGCTGTCATCAAGGCAAAGGGTGGCAACTTTGAAGAATCTCATATAAAATATATTTTGATTTGATTAACACTGTTTTGGATACTACAGGATTCCATATGTGTTATTTCATAGTGTTGATGTCTTCTATTATTCTACAATGTAGAAAACAGTAAAAATAAAGAAAAACGCTTGAATGAGTAGGTGTGTCCAAACTTTTGACTGGTACTGTACACTGAAAAAATATAAACACAACATGCAACAATTATCAAATTGACTCAGTTACAGTTCATATAAGGAAATTAGTCAATTGACATATATTTAGAAGGTTGTAATCTATGGATTTCCACATAACTGGGCAGGGGCACAGCCAATCAGAATGAGTTTTCCCCACAAAAGGGCTTTATTACAGACAGAAATACCCCTTAGTTTCATCAGCTGTCCGGATGGCTGGTCTCAGACGATCCCACAGGTAAAGAAGCCGGTTGTGGATGTCCTTGGTTGACGTGGTTACACGTAGTCTGTGGTTGTGAGGCCGGTTGGATGTGCTGCCAAGTTCTCTAAATCGAAGTTGAGGCGGCTTATTGTAAAAAACTGAACATTAAATCCTCTGGCAACAGATCTTTTATTTTAGCTCATGAAACATGGGACCAACACTTTACAAGTTGCGTTTATTTTTGTTCACTACAGTTTACTCATGTCTCCCTATGAAAGTGTAGAAGTAGTACAGCAACCTGTCCAGTAGATGGCAAGGTGTAGGCCTGTTCATAGCACTCAAACTGGATTCTGTGACGTGGATCAGATTGATGCCATCAGATTATTTTCTGAAAAAAATGTTTATAAACTCAGATCGATCTGATCATGGATAAATGATCACAGAATCCAAATCATTCAGACCCCCCCACCACCAAAAAAAAGTTTCAAAGCAGCGCCAGAGGACATGTACCTCTCACAAATGTAGTGCTTTAATCAAACATTTTATTAGAGTCCAGACTTGCAGCTTTAGATTTAATTCCTCTATGAACAAATTGTCAGTAACTAAACGTCCCTTTTTCAGGATCCTGTCTTTCAAAGATGAATTGTAAAAATCCAAATAACTTCACAGATCTTCATTGTAAAGGGTTTAAACATTGTTTCCCATGCTTGTTCAATGAACCATAAACAATTAATGAACATGCACCTGTCGAACGGTCATTAAGACACTAACAGCTTACTGACGGTAGGCAATTAAGGTCACAGTTATGAAAACTTAAAACACAAGAGGCCTTTCTATTGACTCTGAAAAACACCAAAAGAAAGATGCCCAGGGTCCCTGCTCATCTGTGTGAAAGTGCCTTAGGTATGATGCAAGGAGGCATGAGGACTGCAGATGTGGCCAGGGCAATAAATTGCAGTGTTCGTACTGTGAGACGCCTAAGACAGCGCTACAGGGAGACAGGATGGACAGCTGATCGTCCTCGCAGTGGCAGACCACTTGTGACAACACCTGCACAGGATCGGTACATGTGAATATCACACCTGCGGGACAGGTACAGGAAGGCAACAACTGCTCGAGTTGCACCAGGTACGCACAATCCCTCCATCAGTGCTCAGACTGTCCGCAATAGGCTGAGAGAGACTGGACTGAGGGCTTGTAGGCCTGTTGTAAGGCAGGTCATCACAAGACATCAACGGCAACAATGTCACCTATGGGCACAAACCCACCGTTGCTGGACAAGACAGGACTGGCAAAAAGTGCTCTTCACTGACGAGTTGCGGTTTTGTCTCACCAGGGGTGATGGACGGATTTGCGTTTGAGCGTTACACCGAGGCCTGTACTCTGGAGCGGGATCGATTTGGAGGTGGAGGGTCCGTCGTGGTCTGGGGCGGTGTGTCACAGCATCATCGGATGGAGCTTGTTGTCATTGCAGGCAATCTCAATGCTGTGCGTTACAGGGAAGACATCCTCCTCCTTCATGTGGTACCCTTTCCCCCCTTTCCTCATGTGGTACCCTTTCCCATGTGGTACCCATTCCCCCCAGAAATTTCTGGGAACTTTCAGCTGCCTTGTAGTGGGGCAACATCTCAAGAACTGGCAAAAGTGGTGCAGTCTGTGAGGAGATGCACTGCAGTTCTTAATGCATCTGGTGTCCACAACAGATACTGTTACTTTTGACCCCCCCTTTGCTCCGGGACACATTATTCCATTTGTTAGTCACATCTGTGGAACTTGTTTAGTTTGTCTCAGTTGTTGAATCTTATGTTCATACAAATCTTTGTATGTTAAGTTTGCTGAAAATTAACACCTGACAGTGAGGATTTTTTACCCCCGAGTATAGTTGCTTGACAATCCTAAAATGTCAGAACGCTAAGTGCTTCTTGAAATTGTTTGAAGCCTTGATAACAAAAAGCAAAAGTAGTTAGTCACCAGCCAGGCTTAAGAAACAATTCATATTTACGTCTCTAGATAATTTTGTACAAAGTGAGATCTTAAGTGCACCTTTTAAAATCAAAAAGTTCCTGCCAGGTGCTTCTGCAAGTACAACCTCATTGTGGTCAGATAGAAATGGATTGTGCAGAAGACCACATTGAGAGTTGACATAAGGAATGTCTGAACGACTCCAAGTAGAGTATTTTTTACAGCTGAATACGAGGAACGCATATACGATTGCATCCATGTGTCTGGCCAGACCAACATTGTGGAACAGGCACAATGTGTCTGGTTGTTTTGTTTCTGAATAAGGCCAAGGAGAAACTTTAGCGTCCCTGGGACAGGTTAGTGACAGGCAATGGGACCATAAGGTAAACTGCACTCACATTCTTCAGGCACCTATGGTAACAGGCAGATTCGTGTAAATCGAACACCCTACAAAGGGACAAGTAAATATGAACATTTGAGGGAGCTCTGACAATTTAGAGAACTTGAGCATTTGAACCATCAGAAACAAAGGTAAACAAATCTGTTTACAAAAGTGTTGTGATCCACATTCCCTTTTACTCCAGACCATTCCCAAACAGCAAGCACATGTTATGCAGAAGAGAACATAATATTTTAAGGACAAGGTATATTGAAAATCAAATTGTTTATTTAGCAAATCATGCAAAAGTAGCAGGAACACCAGGCTAAATCAAAAGCATAACCGGAGAACCTAAAAGTGTCAGCAATATCGGCAAATCAGAAGTCCATTTTAGTCGTACGGTTATAAAAAACATTTCTACCATTGTAGCGTCCACCCCTGTAAACAATTTGCATGGCGATGCACAAGTGAAGGAGATCCTCCTTTCAAACAAGAGAATTAGTTGGCACATTTCCCCATCTCAGTTACCTTTTCTTCAAAAGGAGGCACAGTAACAGGGGAAAGACGATTAAGGAGTTGGGCAAACCATATTATGATCTCCCTAGTTGAGTGGTCGGGCCGTCTGTTCAAGGCTTGACGCTTCTGCTGAGGCGCCGGGGCCGGAGGCTTCTGCTGAGGCGCCGGGGCCGGACGCTATTGCTGAGGCGCCGGGGCCGGAGGCTTCTGCTGAGGCGCCGGACGCTATTGCTGAGGCGCCGGGGCCGGACTTAACACTTGAAGAAGCATCGTGGCCAGTAGCTTCTGCTGACGTGACATTGCGGCCAGTAGCTTCTGCTGACTTGGCATTGCGGCCAGTAGCTTCTGCTGAGGCGCCGGGGCCGGACGCTTCTGCTGAGGCGCCGGGGCCGGAGGCTTCTGCTGATGCGCCGGAGGCTTCTGCTGAGGCGCCGGGGCCGGACGCTTCTGCTGAGGCGCCGGGGCCGGACGCTTCTGCTGAGGCGCCGGGGCCGGACGCTTCTGCTGAGGCGCCGGGGCCGGACGCTTCTGCTGAGGCTCCGGGGCCGGACGCTATTGCTGAGGCGCCGGGGCCGGACGCTTCTGCTGAGGCGCCGGGGCCGGACGCTTCTGCTGAGGCGCCGGGGCCGGACGCTATTGCTGAGGCGCCGGGGCCGGACTTCACACTTGAAGAAGCATCATGGCCAGTAGCTTCTGCTGACGTGACATCGTGGCCAGTAGCTTCTGCTGACTTGGCATTGCGGCCAGTAGCTTCTGCTGACGTGGCATTGCGGCCAGTAGCTTCTGCTGACTTTGCATTGTGGCCAGTAGCTTCTGCTGATGTGGCATTGCGGCCAGTAGCTTCTGCTGATGTGGCATTGCGGCCATAAACTTTAGAATTTGGACTAGGCACCACACTTGCTTGGGCATAGGATCCAGTTGGGTCAGGTCCAGTGTGGGCAGGATGCCCATGAGAATTACCTAGAAAACAAAAAGAGGTAAAATCCCAGCCTTAAGCTATCGGAACAAAACTGATTTGAACTGAAGTAGTGTAAACCAAAACACACCTTTAAGTGTAAAACAAGTTATCCCTCCAATTAGCAGGCAGCAAATCCAGGAAACACTACAAAATATTCAGACAGTTAAACACAAGTAACCAGTGAAAACTTTAAGACAAGGTAAATCAACCAGATGACTACATTGAAAAACTAACCTCAACGAGAGTCCAAAAGTTACAGCCATTTTAGTGATCAAAACCACAACAGTATTCAGAACTAATGCTAGCCAGACACCCTGCCAGAATATCTGTTGCTATGACTAACAGCTGTTTTGGTTGCACCTCATAAAGGAAACCCAGACCCTTCTAACCTGGCTGGCTAATTATGTACAGCTGTCAACCAATGAACTTCATTTCAATTGGTTCAATTTCCCAAATGCGATTAGGTGCTCTGGATTTCATTCAGCTGGTGTGCTGGAGGGTGGAGTTTGCACATCATGGACCAATCCAATGGTTTTAAAGAGTGAACTCTACCCACCCATTCCGGATTGAGCAAATTGTTTTTCAACAGGAGTCACCGTTGATGTATGGTGAACAACAGAGGTGATTGGACGACAAAAGAAAAACACCAAATTCAGTTCAACATTTACAGAAATCAGATAATTGATGAATGCATTTTCAATTTCATACATGTTCATGCGTCTGTAGTTGCCAAATTCTGATCTTTTTCCCACTAATTGGTCTTTTCACCAATCAGATCAGCTGTTTTGCCCATAACGTGGGGCAAAAGGTCAGAATTGGGCTGCCTGTGCAACCACAGCCTGTGTGGCTGGGACCAAACAGACTATGAGGGAGTTTGTGGTTGCGGCCAGACAGACTTCGGCCGCTTTCCAAAGCTTAGAAGTTGCTGACGTCTGACAGATCTACATCACCTTGATCGGTATTTTAAGTATCTACTAACCACATCATATGTCAGTGGACGACACAGTTGATGATGTGGCACGCAACCATTGGTTGTTGCGTCACCTCACCTTAGCTGTAGAAAGTGACCTATGGCTGTGTTACACAGGCAGCCCAATTCTAATCGTTTTTCCACTTATTGGTCTTTTGACCAATCACATCAGATCTTTTCACATCAGATCTTTTCATAGCTGAATGGTCAAAATACGTATTAGTGAAAAAAATATCAGAATTGGGGTGCCTTCCTAAGTTAGCCTATGAGGGAGTTCTACCAACCTGAGCCGAGGCGCACCGTTTGGTGATGTGAACGGACAAAAGCAGTAAGGGAGGAGCGCCCTTTCAAATCGTACAGTCAGTGGTGTAATGGAGGCTATACGCAGGTATACCACTTTGTTTTCAGTAGACATTTCGTATAATCAATTCTTAATCCCCACTGATGTGTATCAAAGTAGCATAGTGGAGGTAAACACTGTATCAATTCATAAGGCTGATGGAACGTATCAGAATGTTCAGCTTAAAATGTTGAAAAACTATTATTTCTTCACATTTTAAGCGCATGAATATGTACATGTCGGTAGACCTATGCAGAATGTTCCAAAATGCAGTTTACCTTCATATGAAGTGTGTGTGACTGCCTTGCTCAGTAGCTAACTAATAATCTAGTGTACATTATCAAACCTAACAAAAAATCCTTCTTCAAACACAAAACTCTTAGCTAGACATAAAATATATAAAGACTTGATATAGAAAAAAAAGTTGTATTATGCAGCATTATTGTTTGAGGTACAACAATTCTGATGAAAATTGCCTTCTTTTTTTCCTTTTTCTTGTCGCTTCCCCACGTGGAGGTTCCTGCTCTCTGATTGGCTCAAAGTCAAGTTGTCAGCCAAAGTCAGGTTCATCCGTACACAACAGGTATGTCTTTTGTTCTAGCATGATAAGGAACGGCCTCCTACCGTGATGAGTACCAATCCACACTCTGTCGACAGTCAGACAATGAATGCTAGACATTAAAAGAAAGTTGATTTGAACAACTAGAGAGCACATTTGAGTTTATAAAATATTTCCCTCAACATTTCTAATGTAGTATTTGGCTACTTGGCTACTTTGAAGCAAGGTAAGTCATGCCTCATAATATGAAGAAAAAAGGTCCAGGTTTCAAACAATTAAGGAACAGGAAAAATATAGTGATGGTAATGATAGACCTAACTGTCTTCTGGTAGATGGAAAGGCTTTCCCTAAAACCTTCTCTATTAAATGTTAACTAGCTACGAAGTAGCCTATACCTACCTGTCAGAATGATATCATAACTACTTGCACAGTATAGAGTGTTCACCGACTGTACCCTACCTAATACGTCCGATAATAAGCACCAAGATCTGTTGACAGAGCGGTGAAGCTTTCTAGGATATTTAAATGTACACGTTTTGGTGATTGTCTTCAAAGTTATTTTCCACGGGTCTCCAAAAGCAAAATTAACATAACCTGAATTAAATGCAAAAGGCCTTGAAAAGAAAAGGCTTGTGGTACGCTCAGTCCTCCATTGATATTTCACAGAGATACGCTTGATTTTGTGAGAAATCTTTAAAAAATATCCTTAATTTCGCATTAATATGAACAGCATATATGAAAATATTTACGTGTCGTGTCGTTAAATCGAAATCTATCTTACCTCTATACTGTTTTATGTCCTCTGGATTCTAGAAGAAAGACGACGGGTTCAACAGTGAGCCTGTCAGGTAGCCTTAATTCTGACACGGCAGTAGTAGAGGTTTCAGTAGTAGTTTCAGTAGTAGAGGTAATATTTCATTGTGGATATAAACATAGGTGTAATACAAAACAAGAGCCCTACTAACTTCTAATAGACCCTCCCCCATCCCCCTAATCCCTTCCAACCCCCCCCAACCCAGTCCATTCTCAATGACCCTACACTTCAATCTTTCCCTCTCTTCAACATACTTACAACAATATAACAACACATGCTCCACCGTTTCATCGACTATACACTCCAGACACAAACCATTCACATGTTTGCCAACCAGATGTAATGATGAGTTCAATGTACAATGTCTTTAGGGCAATCGAGCAAACACCACCTCTTCCTTCCTAATCTGAGCTTCGAATCTTGGCCCACCAACCTTTCTTTGGAGGGAATATAAATGCCGGCCCTTGTGCTCAGAGTCCCATCTCTTCTGCCTCTCACCTATCAAAATGGCTCTGATCTTACATTTGGCCTCACCTGTACCCAGTGTAACATTAACGTCAGTTATATCTCGTCTCAAAACTATTTTGGCTAACTGGGCTACAATTTCAATCCCTTCCACAACTGTACAGTTGTGGCCAAAAGTTTTGAGAATGACACAAATATACATTTTCTCAAAGTGTGCTGCCAAAGTTTGTATGATGGCAATACGCATATACTCCATGATGATATGAGGAGTGATCAGATGAATTGTAATTAATTGCAAAGTCCCTCTTTGCCATGCAAATGAACTGAAAACCCCAAAAACTTTTTCCACTGCATTTCAGCCCTGCCACAAAAGGACCAGCTAACATCATGTCAGTGATTATCTCATTAACACAGGTGTGAGTGTTGACGGGGACAAGGCTGGAGATCACTATGTCATGCTCATTGAGTTCGTATAACAGACTGGAAGCTTCAAAAGGAGGGTGGTGCTTGGAATCAATAATTCTTCCTCTGTCAACCATGGTTACCTGGAAGGAAACACATGCCGTCATCATTGCTTTGCACGAAAAGGGCTTCACAGGCAAGGAAATTGCTGCCAGTAAGATTGCACCTAAATCAACCATTTATCGGATCATCAAGAACTTCAAGGAGAGCGGATCAATTGTTGTGAAGAAGGCTTCAGGGTGCCCAAGAAAGTCCAGCAAGCGCCAGGACCGTCTCCTAAAGTTGATTCAGCTGCGGAATCGGGGCACCACCAGTACAGAGCTTGCTCAGGAATGGCAGCAGGCAGGTGTGAGTGCATCTGCACGCACAGTATGGCGAAGACTTTTGGAGGATGGCCTGGTGTCAAGAAGGGCAGCAAAGAAGCCACTTCTCTCCAGGAAAAAACATCAGGGACAGACTGATATTCTGCAAAAGGTACAGGGAGTGGACTGCTGAGGACTGGGGTAAAGTCATTTTCTCTGATGAATCCCCTTTCCGATTTGTTTGGGGCATCCGGAAAAACGCTTGTCCGGAGAAGACAAGGTGAGCGCTACCATCAGTCCTGTGTCATGCCAACAGTAAAGCATCCTGAGACCATTCATGTGTGGGGTTGCTTCTCAGCCAAGGGAGTGGGCTCACAAACGTATACCAATTTAATTGTCAACCAGTTTCACTGACTTCTGACCAATATTTACTTTTCTCTACCAAGGTTAGATCAACAACAGGATCTGGGAGTAACCATGGAGGAACATCCCCTATTACCAAAGAAGGGCCAACCTCCAACTCTCTCAAACCACTCTCATCAGCAAGCTTTCCAACTGTCCAACCAAAACCACTACCTTGTCTACTAGTACATTCCCAACATTCATCTAGAACAGTAGCAGTGGTATGCTAAACCTCTCTAAGCCTTTCAACCCAATAAGCTACCAAAAAATCTTTTGCCGTGTATCCAAAGGCATCTCAACTGCCTCCTCTAGTAAGGCACATACAGATGTTGATTTAAATGCACCAATACATATTGTTTGTTGTGACGTGACTTTCATTAATGTGATGACTGTTATTTATTTCATCCACTAACTATGTTTAATTGTTACCCGATTTAAATTACCATGAAACTATTAACGAGTTACCATCGCCCAAATTAAACTCTAGAAATGATATATTGATAAGTAACTTATTAATCATCACCTCATATCAGTCTCATTCTGAAGAGTCGTAACCTTCTTGGATCTGCTAGAACCCCAGCTTTGCTTATTATTCAGTACTATTCAAATTGATTTAATTATTTATTTACTAACTAACTAAATAATTACATGGAATACACATACAATGACATGAGACAAAAGTCCCTAGTGGACTGACAAGATATGACGGCTTATTACACAGAGGTGTGGAAAATAGAGAGAAAAAGGGAATTAATCGTGGATACATTGTATAACTATTGTCACATTAATCATAGACCTTGCACATGAACCACCACCCATTTGGGGTAAGAAAATAATGAATGTATTTATGTGTTGAATGCCTTTGTTTTTCGTCTATCTTGGTCAGAACCAAGCCCTCGCGTGGGTGTAAGGCTCTGATTGTCCACCAGAGGCCACATTGTCCTTCTTCTTAGTTGTCTGTGCTTGTAGTGGAGTGAATTCAGAGCAGATATTCAGATGTACCAATGATTATCAGAGATGGGATTTTATCCTTCCCACCTTGTATCTTTAGTCAGTTTGAAGCACTTTACACGCACAGTTGCAAACTGGCAATGTTTAGGTCTGGGAGTTATCTTCTTCGCCTCAGGTTGAGTTTTAAGTTCTAACCATTTCCCACATGTAACTAACTCTCCATGCTTTTCTGGTCTGTTATGTTAATTCTTAGCGAGTACTTTTAAGCACTCTGGCCAAAGGGGGGGTTCCGTCATGCTGGCATGAACTCTGACATCACTCGTGGTGGGGCTAGTCACTGTGCATAGTTTATATGAAAAACAATTCTCATTAGAAACTAAAATCACATTCCTATCTTAACATAGTTTCATCAATTTTCATATCACATAGACAACGTATTGGATGGAAACTTGACCGATAGAATGTATACACTTTCCGAGGTACAGTATTTTTCTTGATACCATTCTTAATGTCATAAAATAAACAATGTGACATGATTATTCTTTAGATCCCCAATGCCCATTCCAAACATTCTGATGTTATATTGTTCCAGTGTTTACTTTTTGGACATTATTGTTTTGGAGGGAAAAGGTCTTCTGTAGACAAAGGAACATTCCTTTACCAATACTGAAGAGTAAGAGGGAGATCATGTAGTAACCAAAAAATTTGAAACATAAAGATATATATTTTTAAGATTCTTCTCAACAATTTCAACAAATTTACTCAGTTACAGTTCATATAAGGAAATCAGTCAATTGAAAGAAATGAATTAGATTGTAATCTATGGATTTCACGTGACTGGGCAGGGGCGCACCCAATCATGAGTGTTTCCCACAAAATGGCTTTATTACAGACATAAATACTTAGTTTCATCAGCTGTCTGGATGGCTGACCACCACTTTACATGTGTTTACATTGTCTATTATAGTTTCCTCGTGACAGTGTAGAAGTAGTACTGCAACCTGTCCAGTAGATGGCAAGGTGTAGACCTGTTCAAAGCACTCAAATTGGATTCTGTGACATGTGGAGTCAGATTGATGCTATCAGATTATTTTCTGAAAAAAAACATTAAAAAACTTTTAAAAACTATCAGATCGATCAGACCCTGGCTAACAAAGGATCACAGAATCCAGATTTCCCCCCAAAACCTTTAAGCCACCATTGGGGACATCTACCTCTGTTCCAGATGTAGTGCTTTAATCAAACCTTGTACTATTAAGTCCACTTTCTGCTCACCACTTTGTCCATTCCTCCATGAACTCAGTAACTAGTTCATTGAAAAATTCCAGAAGACCACATTGAGAGTTGACATAAGGAATGTCTGAACGACTCCAAGCGGAGTATTTAACAGCTGAAAGTGATGAATGCATAGACGATTGTATCCACGTTCATGTGTCTGGCCAGACCAACATTGTGAAACAGGCATAATGTGTCCAGTTGTTTTAATGTTTCTGAATAAGGCCAAGGAGAAACTTTAGCGTCCCTGGGACAGGTTAGTGACAAGCAATGGGACGATGAGGTAAACTGCACTCACATTCTTTAGGCACCTATGGTAACAGGCCGATTACTGTAAGTCAAACACCCTACACAAAAGGGACAGGTAAAGTAGGAACATATGAGGGAGCGCTGACAATTTAGAACTTCAGCATTTGAACTACCAGAAACATTTGTTTACACAAGTGTTGTGAATCACATTCTCTTTTACTCCAGACCCAGTCTATTCCCAAACAGCAAGCACATGGTAGGCAGAAGAGAACCCCACATTTTAAAGACAAGGCATTTTGAAAGTCAAATTGTTTATTGATCAAATCATGCAAGAGTAGCAGGAACACCAGGCCAAATCAATATCATAACCGTAGAACATAAGTGTGTCAGCAATAGTAGCGTCCACCACTGTAAACAATTTGCATGGCGATGCACAAGTGAAGGAGATCCTCATTTCAAACAAGTGCATTGGTTTGCACATTTCCTCACCTCAGTTACCTTTGCCCTTTTCTTCAAATGGAGGCACAGTAACAGGGGAAAGACGATTAAGGAGTTGGGCAAACCAAATTATGATCTCCCTATCTAGCTTGTTGAGGGGTCGGGCCGTCTGTTCAAGGCCGGCCGCTTCTGCCGAGGCGCGGGGGCCGGCCGCTTCTGCCGAGGCGCGGGGGCCGGCCGCTTCTGCCGAGGCGCGGGGGCCGGCCGCTTCTGCCGAGGCGCGGGGGCCGGCCGCTTCTGCCGAGGCGCGGGGGCCGGCCGCTTCTGCCGAGGCGCGGGGGCCGGCCGCTTCTGCCGAGGCGCGGGGGCCGGCCGCTTCTGCCGAGGCGCGGGGGCCGGCCGCTTCTGCTGAGGCATTTGGACACAGCTTCACACTTGCCAGGGTATTGTGGCCTGTAGCTTCAGCATTTTGACCAGACACCACACTTGCTTGGGCATGGGATCCAGTTGGTTCAGGTCCAGTGTAGGCAGGATGCCCATAAGTGTCACCTAGGAAACAAAGAAAACACTGTGGTAAAACGCCAACCTTAAGCTATTGGAACTAGACTGTGATTTGAACTGAAGTAGTTTAAACCAAAACGCACCTTGAAGGGTAAAACAAGTTATCCCTCCAATTAGCAGGCAGCAAATCCAAGAAACACTACAAAACATTCAGACAGTTAAACACAAATAACCAGTGAAAACTAAGGTAAACCACCCAGATGACTATATTGAAAAACTAACCTCAAAGAGAGTCCAAAAGTCACAGCCATTTTAGTGATCAAAACCACAACAGTATTCAGAACTAATGCTAGCCAGACACCCTGCCAGAATATCTCTGTTGCTATGTTTAACAGCTGTTTTGGTTGCACCTCATAAAGGAAACCCAGACCCTTCTATCCTGGCTGGCTAATTATGTACAGCTGTCAACCAATGAACTTCATTTCAATTGGTTCAATTTCCCAAATGCGATTAGGTGCTCTGGATTTCATTCAGCTGGTGTGCTGGAGGGTGGAGTTTGCACATCATGGACCAATCCGACGGTTTTAAAGAGTGAGCTCTACCCACCCATTCCGGATTGAGCAAATTGTTTTTCAACCGGAGTCACCCGTTGACGTGTGGTGAACAACAGAGATGAATGTACGACAAAAGAAAAACACCAAATTCAGTTCAACATTTACAGAAATCAGACAATTGATGAATGCATTTTCAATTTCATACATGTTCATGAGTCTATAGCTGCCAAATTCTGATCTTTTTCTCCTAATTGGTCTTTTCACCAATCAGATCAGCTGTTTTGCCCATAACGTGGGGCAAAAGGTCAGAATTGGGCTGCCTGTGCAACCACAGCCTGTGTGGCTGGGACCAAACAGACTATGAGGGAGTTTGTGGTTGCGGCCAGACAGACTTCGGCCGCTTTCCAAAGCTTAGAAGTTGCTGACGTCTGACAGATCTACATCACCTTGATCGGTATTTTAAGTATCTACTAACCACATCATATATCAGTGGACGACACAGTTGATGATGTGGCACGCAACCATTGGTTGTTGCGTCACCTCACCTTAGCTGTAGAAAGTGACCTATGGCTGTGTTACACAGGCAGCCCAATTCTAATCGTTTTTCCACTTATTGGTCTTTTGACCAATCACATCAGATCTTTTCACATCAGATCTTTTCGTAGCTGAATGGTCAAAATACGTATTAGTGAAAAAAATATCAGAATTGGGGTGCCTTCCTAAGTTAGCCTATGAGGGAGTTCTACCAACCTGAGCCGAGGCGCACCGTTTGGTGATGTGAACGGACAAAAGCAGTAAGGGAGGAGCGCCCTTTCAAATCGTACAGTCAGTGGTGTAATGGAGGCTATACGCAGGTATACCACTTTGTTTTCAGTAGACATTTCGTATAATCAATTCTTAATCCCCACTGATGTGTATCAAAGTAGCATAGTGGAGGTAAACACTGTATCAATTCATAAGGCTGATGGAACGTATCAGAATGTTCAGCTTAAAATGTTGAAAAACTATTATTTCTTCACATTTTAAGCGCATGAATATGTACATGTCGGTAGACCTATGCAGAATGTTCCAAAATGCAGTTTACCTTCATATGAAGTGTGTGTGACTGCCTTGCTCAGTAGCTAACTAATAATCTAGTGTACATTATCAAACCTAACAAAAAATCCTTCTTCAAACACAAAACTCTTAGCTAGACATAAAATATAGAAAGACTTGATATAGAAAAAAAAGTTGTGTTATGCAGCATTATTGTTTTAGGTACAACAATTCTGATGAAAATTGCCTTCTTTTTTTCCTTTTTCTTGTCGCTTCCCCACGTGGAGGTTCCTGCTCTCTGATTGGCTCAAAGTCAAGTTGTCAGCCAAAGTCAGGTTCATCCGTACAGAACAGGTATGTCTTTTGTTCTAGCATGATAAGGAACGGCCTCCTACCGTGATGAGTACCAATCCGCATTCTGTTGGCAGTCAGACAATGAATGCTAGACATTGAAAGAAAGTTGATTTGAACAACTAGAGAGCACATATGAGTTTATAAAATATTTCCCTCGACATTTCTATGGTAGTATTTTGGCTTTAGGCTACTTTGAAGCAAGGTAAGTCATGCCTCATTATATGAAGAACAAAGGTCCAGGTTTCAAACAATTAAGGAAAGAATAAAATATAGAGATGGTAATGATAGACCTAACTGTCTTCTGGTAGATGGAAAGGCTTTCCCTAAAACCTTCTCTATTAAATGTTAACCAGCTACAAAGTAGCCTATACCTACCTGTCAGAATGATATCATGACTACTTGCATCAATCAGTGGTCTTTTGTTTGGCAAACTCCATCTCATGTCTTCTACAGAAACACTGCTAACCCAACAACAGTGCTCGGTGCCTGTACTACAGAAACACAGCTAACCCAACAACAGTGCTAGGTGCCTGTACTACAGAAACACAGCTAACCCAACAACAGTGCTAGCTGCCTGTACTACAGAAACACAGCTAACCCAACAACAGTGCTAGGTGCCTGCTCACTTGAATTAAAGGGTAACTACACAAAAAAAAATCAAAATTTCATAGGATTTTCCCAGACCTTAAAGGTGGTCTCCTGATTTTCTTTTTACTTTTTTGTGTACATCCAATGTTGTTGTTTTTATATCAAGAAAGGTTGACTTTGAAAGCAAAAACATGAAAATTTTAAAAATGGCAATAGTAGGCCTACCAACAGCCTACTTGCACAGTATAGAATGCTCACCCACTCTACCCATTGTGAGTGAAAATGTGCTTTGGTGATACAATTTTACTTTTAAATACATTTTTACCAAGACAGATATGAGTCTTCATGTTCTAAATCGTTCAGTGGGATGTTTCTTTAGCATATCATTATACACAAAAAGTGGGATTTCATCACCTTCTGTTGACAGAGCCACGCAGCTTTCTCTAATCATTTTTGTTTTGTTTTACGCGTTGTGATGATTGTCTTCAAAGTTGCTTCCGTGGGTCTCAAAAAGCAAAATGAACATGACAAGACCTGAAATAAATATAAAGGCCTTGAAAATAAAAAGCTTGTGGTACGCTCAGTGCTCCATTGACATTTCACAGAGATACGCTTGTTTTTGTGACAAATATTTTTAAAAGAACAGTAATTTTGCATTAATATGAACAGCATATATTAAAATATTTACATGTTGTTAAATCGATATCCATCTTGCCTCTATACTGTTTTATGTCCTCTGGATTCTAGAAGAAAGATGACGAGTTCAACAGTAGCCTTAATTCTGACACGGCATCCAGTTTAGCTGACACAATGACATATACAAGAGTTTCAGTAGTAGCGGTAATATTTAATTGTGGATATAAACATATTTGTAATACATTTAATTGTTATTAATGATTAAGACACATGCGTCCTCCGAAACACGACCCCGCCAAGCCACGCTACATTCTTGACACCTGCCCTCTTAACCCGGAAGCCAGCTGCACCAATGTGTTGGATGAAACACAGTTCAACTGACGACTGAAGTCAGCCTGCAGGTGCCCTGCCAACCACAAGGAGTCGCTTGAGCGCAATGAGCAAAGTAAAGACATAGATCAATGTAATTGTCAACCAGTTTCACTGATTTCTGAACCAATATTTCCTTTTCTCTACCAAGGTTAGATCAACAACAGGATCTGGGAGTAACCATGGAGGAACATCCCCTATGACCACAGACGGGTCAACCACCGACTCCCTCAAACCACTCACATCAGCAAGCTTTCCAACAGTCCAACCAAAACCACTACCTTGTCTACTAGTATATTCCCAACATTCATCTAGAACAGTAGCAGTGGTATGCTAAACCTCACAGCCTTTCAACCCAATAAGCTACTGACAATTTTTTGTATATCTCACCTGCCTCCACTAATAGACACATACAGATGTTGATTTAAATGCACCAATACATATCCTTTGTCGTGACGTGACTTTCATTAATGTAATGACTGTTATTTATTTAATCCACTATGTTTAATTGTTAACCCATTTAAATGAACTAATTCGGAATTTGGGGCAACATGGAAGAAGTTGTTTAACGAGTTACCATCTCCCAAATAAAATTCTTGAAGAAATTATTTTTCAATAACAGTCGTTTATTAATCATTGCCTCAAATCAGTCTCAATCTGAGCAGTCGTAACCTTCTTGGATCTGCAAGAACCCCAGCTTTGCTGATTATTCAGTACTACACATTGATTTAATTATTTATTTTCTAACTAACTAAATAATAACACAGACTACACATACACACTTACATGAGACAAAAGTCCCTAGTGGACTGACAAGATATGACGTCTTATTACACAGAGATAGAGAAGGGGGTTGAGAAAACACAGAGAAAAAGGGAATTAATCGTGGATACATTCTATAACTATTCCCACAATAATCATATATCTTGCACATGAACCACCGCCCGTTTTGGGTAAGAAAATAACGAATGTATTTATGTGTTGAATGCTTTCGTTAGTCGTCTATCTCGGTCAGAACCAAGCCCTCTCGGAAGTTTGTTTCGGTGGGCTCTTACGTGGTTGAAAGGCTCTGATTGTCCACCAGAGGTCACAACGTCCTTCTTCTTAGTTGTCTGTGCTTGTAGTGGAGTGTTTTCACAGCAGATATTCAGACGCACCAATGATTATCTGAGATGGGATTTTATCCTTCCCACCTTGTGTCTTTAGTCTGAGTTTGAAGCACTTTACACGCACAGATGCAGACTGGCAATGTCCAGGTCTAGTCTGGGCGTTATCTTCTTCACCTCAGGTTGAGGTTAAGTTCTAACCATTTTCAACATGTAGCTAACGCTCCAAGCTTTTCTGGTCTGGTATGTTAATTCTTAGCGTGTCCTTTTAGGCACTCTGGCCAAAGGGGGTGTTCCGTCATGCTGACATGAACTCTGAGCTCACTTGGGGCGTGGCTAGTCACTGTGCATAGTTTATATGAAGAACAATTATCTCATTAGGAACTACAATCTCATTCCTATTCTTAACAAAGAAAGAAATATAGATATATTGTTCCAGTGTTTATTTTTTGGACGTTATAGTTTTAGCGGCAAAGGTCTTCCGTAGACAAAAGAACATTCCTTTCCCAATACTGCAGAATTTTTGACAGAGTTTTAAGGTGTCAAAACCGGCCCAGCCCCCCCTCTCTTCTCTTATGTGGGTGAGATGGGTCTGGTCATCGTCAGCCATTTGCCAAGCTGATATGAGGCCCTGAATCCTCAGCCAGGAGAGTCATGACACCTTAAAGCTATTTACTGGATTCTGTCCAGCTTCTGAAGCCAAGTCTTTGCCTCTTTTCCATAAAGTATTTACCCGTAATCAATTGTCGTCCTGATTCGAACTCTATAAATATCTTTCAACGATTGTCTGTCAGCACCCCATTCATAACCAGAGACCGAGCTCATAAGATTCAGCACCTTCTTACACTTTATTTCAACATTTATGACATGATCTTTCCATTTACAGTACCAGTCAAAAGTTTAGACGCACCGGCTCATTCCAAGGTTTTTCTTTATTTATACAACTTTCTACCTTGTAGAATAATATTTTGTAACCAAAAAAGTTTCAAATAAATCAAAATATATTTGACATTGTTCTAAGTAGCCACCCTTTGCCTTGGTTGGCATTCTCTCAACCAGCTTCATGAGGTAGTCACCTGGAATGCATTTCAATTAACAGGTATGCCTTGTTAAAAGTCCATTTGTGGAATTTCTTTCCTTCTTATTACTGAGTTTGAGTCAATCATTTGTATTGTGACAAGGTAGGGGTGGCATACAGATAGCCTTATTTGGTAAAAGACCAAGTCCATATTATGGCAAAAACAGCTCAAATAAGAACATGAAGGTCAGTCAATCCAGAAAATGTCAAGAACTTTCAAAGTTTCTTCAATTGCAGTCGCAAAACCATCTAGCGCTATGATGAAACTAGGTCTCATGAAGACGGCCACAGGAAAGGAAAATCCCAAAATACCTCTGCTGCAGAGGATAACTTCATTAGAGATACCAGCCTCAGAAATTGCTTCCTGATTAAATGCTTCACAAAGTTCAAGTAACAGACACATCTCAACTTCAACTGTTCATAGGAGACTGTGTGAATCAGGCCTTCATAGTTGAATTGCTTAAAAGGACATCAATAATAAGAAGAGACTTGCTTGGGCCAAGAAACACGAGCAATGGATATTAGACCGGTGGCAATCTGTCCTTTGGTTTGATGAGTCCAAATGAGTCCACAGCCTTCTGCAGCGATATGCCATCCCATCTGGTTTGCGCTTAGTGGGACTATCATTTGTTTTTCAACAGGACAATGACCCACAATACACCTCCAGGCTGTCTAAGGGCTATTTGACCAAGGAGAGTGATGGCGTGCTGCAATACCCGACGTCAACCCAATTGAGATGGTTTGGGATGAGTTGGACCGCAGAGTGAAGGAATAGCAGCCAAAAAGTGCTCAGCATATGTGTGAACTCCTTCAATACTGTTGGGAAAGCAATCCAGGTGAAGCTGGTTGAGAGAATGCCAAGAGTGTGCAAAGCTGTCATCAAGGCAAAGGGTGGCAACTTTGAAGAATCTCATATAAAATATATTTTGATTTGATTAACACTGTTTTGGATACTACAGGATTCCATATGTGTTATTTCATAGTGTTGATGTCTTCTATTATTCTACAATGTAGAAAACAGTAAAAATAAAGAAAAACGCTTGAATGAGTAGGTGTGTCCAAACTTTTGACTGGTACTGTACACTGAAAAAATATAAACACAACATGCAACAATTATCAAATTGACTCAGTTACAGTTCATATAAGGAAATTAGTCAATTGACATATATTTAGAAGGTTGTAATCTATGGATTTCCACATAACTGGGCAGGGGCACAGCCAATCAGAATGAGTTTTCCCCACAAAAGGGCTTTATTACAGACAGAAATACCCCTTAGTTTCATCAGCTGTCCGGATGGCTGGTCTCAGACGATCCCACAGGTAAAGAAGCCGGTTGTGGATGTCCTTGGTTGACGTGGTTACACGTAGTCTGTGGTTGTGAGGCCGGTTGGATGTGCTGCCAAGTTCTCTAAATCGAAGTTGAGGCGGCTTATTGTAAAAAACTGAACATTAAATCCTCTGGCAACAGATCTTTTATTTTAGCTCATGAAACATGGGACCAACACTTTACAAGTTGCGTTTATTTTTGTTCACTACAGTTTACTCATGTCTCCCTATGAAAGTGTAGAAGTAGTACAGCAACCTGTCCAGTAGATGGCAAGGTGTAGGCCTGTTCATAGCACTCAAACTGGATTCTGTGACGTGGATCAGATTGATGCCATCAGATTATTTTCTGAAAAAAATGTTTATAAACTCAGATCGATCTGATCATGGATAAATGATCACAGAATCCAAATCATTCAGACCCCCCCACCACCAAAAAAAAGTTTCAAAGCAGCGCCAGAGGACATGTACCTCTCACAAATGTAGTGCTTTAATCAAACATTTTATTAGAGTCCAGACTTGCAGCTTTAGATTTAATTCCTCTATGAACAAATTGTCAGTAACTAAACGTCCCTTTTTCAGGATCCTGTCTTTCAAAGATGAATTGTAAAAATCCAAATAACTTCACAGATCTTCATTGTAAAGGGTTTAAACATTGTTTCCCATGCTTGTTCAATGAACCATAAACAATTAATGAACATGCACCTGTCGAACGGTCATTAAGACACTAACAGCTTACTGACGGTAGGCAATTAAGGTCACAGTTATGAAAACTTAAAACACAAGAGGCCTTTCTATTGACTCTGAAAAACACCAAAAGAAAGATGCCCAGGGTCCCTGCTCATCTGTGTGAAAGTGCCTTAGGTATGATGCAAGGAGGCATGAGGACTGCAGATGTGGCCAGGGCAATAAATTGCAGTGTTCGTACTGTGAGACGCCTAAGACAGCGCTACAGGGAGACAGGATGGACAGCTGATCGTCCTCGCAGTGGCAGACCACTTGTGACAACACCTGCACAGGATCGGTACATGTGAATATCACACCTGCGGGACAGGTACAGGAAGGCAACAACTGCTCGAGTTGCACCAGGTACGCACAATCCCTCCATCAGTGCTCAGACTGTCCGCAATAGGCTGAGAGAGACTGGACTGAGGGCTTGTAGGCCTGTTGTAAGGCAGGTCATCACAAGACATCACCGGCAACAATGTCACCTATGGGCACAAACCCACCGTTGCTGGACAAGACAGGACTGGCAAAAAGTGCTCTTCACTGACGAGTTGCGGTTTTGTCTCACCAGAGGTGATGGACAGATTTGCATTTGAGCGTTACACCGAGGCCTGTACTCTGGAGCGGGATCGATTTGGAGGTGGAGGGTCCGTCGTGGTCTGGGGCGGTGTGTCACAGCATCATCGGATGGAGCTTGTTGTCATTGCAGGCAATCTCAATGCTGTGCGTTACAGGGAAGACATCCTCCTCCCTCATGTGGTACCCTTTCCCCCCTTTCCTCATGTGGTACCCTTTCCCATGTGGTACCCATTCCCCCCAGAAATTTCTGGGAACTTTCAGCTGCCTTGTAGTGGAGCAACATCTCAAGAAAGAACTGGCAAAAATGGTGCAGTCTGTGAGGAGATGCACTGCAGTTCTTAATGCATCTGGTGTCCACAACAGATACTGTTACTTTTGACCCCCCCTTTGCTCCGGGACACATTATTCCATTTGTTAGTCACATCTGTGGAACTTGTTTAGTTTGTCTCAGTTGTTGAATCTTATGTTCATACAAATCTTTGTATGTTAAGTTTGCTGAAAATTAACACCTGACAGTGAGGATTTTTTACCCCCGAGTATAGTTGCTTGACAATCCTAAAATGTCAGAACGCTAAGTGCTTCTTGAAATTGTTTGAAGCCTTGATAACAAAAAGCAAAAGTAGTTAGTCACCAGCCAGGCTTAAGAAACAATTCATATTTACGTCTCTAGATAATTTTGTACAAAGTGAGATCTTAAGTGCACCTTTTAAAATCAAAAAGTTCCTGCCAGGTGCTTCTGCAAGTACAACCTCATTGTGGTCAGATAGAAATGGATTGTGCAGAAGACCACATTGAGAGTTGACATAAGGAATGTCTGAACGACTCCGAGTATTTTTTACAGCTGAATACGAGGAACGCATATACGATTGCATCCATGTGTCTGGCCAGACCAACATTGTGGAACAGGCACAATGTGTCAAGTTGTTTTGTTTCTGAATAAGGCCAAGGAGAAACTTTAGCGTCCCTGGGACAGGTTAGTGACAGGCAATGGGACCATAAGGTAAACTGCACTCACATTCTTCAGGCAACTATGGTAACAGGCAGAGTCATGTAAATCCAACACCCTACAAAGGTACAAGTCAATATGAACATTTGAGGGAGCTCTGACAATTTAGAGAACTTGAGCATTTGAACCATCAGAAACAAAGGTAAACAAATCTGTTTACACAAGTGTTGTGATCCACATTCACTTTTACTCCAGACCATTCCCAAACAGCAAGCACATGTTATGCAGAAGAGAACATAATATTTTAAGGACAAGGTATATTGAAAATCAAATTGTTTATTTAGCAAATCATGCAAGAGTAGCAGGAACACCAGGCTAAATCAAAAGCATAACCGGAGAACCTAAAAGTGTCAGCAATACCGGCAAATCAGAAGTCCATTTTAGTCGTACGGTTATAAAAAACATTTCTACCATTGTAGCGTCCACCCCTGTAAACAATTTCCATGGCGATGCACAAGTGAAGGAGATCCTCCTTTCAAACAAGAGAATTAGTTGGCACATTTCCCCATCTCAGTTACCTTTTCTTCAAAAGGAGGCACAGTAACAGGGGAAAGACGATTAAGGAGTTGGGCAAACCATATTATGATCTCCCTAGTTGAGTGGTCGGGCCGTCTGTTCAAGGCTTGACGCTTCTGCTGAGGCGCCGGGGCCGGAAGCTTCTGCTGAGGCGCCGGGGCCGGACGCTTCTGCTGAGGCGCCGGGGCCGGACGCTATTGCTGAGGCGCCGGGGCCGGACGCTATTGCTGAGGCGCCGGGGCCGGACGCTTCTGCTGAGGCGCCGGACGCTTCTGCTAAGGCACCGGGGCCGGACGCTTCTGCTGAGGCGCCGGACGCTTCTGCTGAGGCGCCGGGGCCGGACGCTATTGCTGAGGCGCCGGGGCCGGACGCTTCTGCTGAGGCGCCGGGACCGGACGCTTCTGCTGAGGCGCCGGGGCAACATTAACGTCAGTTATATCTCGTCTCAAAACTATTTTGGCTAACTGGGCTACAATTTCCATCCTTTCCACACCTGTACAGTTGTGGCCAAAAGTTTTGAGAATGACACAAATATACATTTTCTCAAAGTCTGCTGCCTCAGTTTGTATGATGGCAATTTGCATATACTCCAGAATGATATGAAGAGTGATCAGATGAATTGTAATTAATTGCAAAGTCCCTCTTTGCCATGCAAATGAACTGAAAACCCCAAAAACTTTTTCCACTGCATTTCAGCCCTGCCACAAAAGGACCAGCTAACATCATGTCAGTGATTATCTCATTAACACAGGTGTGAGTGTTGACGGGGACAAGGCTGGAGATCACTATGTCATGCTGATTGAGTTCGAATAACAGACTGGAATCTTCAAAAGGAGGGTGGTGCTTGGAATCAATAATTCTTCCTCTGTCAACCATGGTTACCTGGAAGGAAACACGTGCCGTCATCATTGCTTTGCACAAAAAGGGCTTCACAGGCAAGGATATTACTGCCAGTAAGATTGCACCTAAATCAACCATTTATCGGATCATCAAGAACTTCAAGGAGAGCGGATCAATTGTTGTGAAGAAGGCTTCAGGGCGCCCAAGAAAGTCCAGCAAGCGCCAGGACCGTCTCCTAAAGTTGATTCAGCTGCGGAATTGGGGCACCACCAGTACAGAGCTTGCTCAGGAATGGCAGCAGGCAGGTGTGAGTGCATCTGCACACACAGTATGGCGAAGACTTTTGGAGGATGGCCTGGTGTCAAGAAGGGCAGCAAAGAAGCCACTTCTCTCCAGGAAAAACATCAGGGACAGACTGATATTCTGCAAAAGGTACAGGGAGTGGACTGCTGAGGACTGGGGTAAAGTCATTTTCTCTGATGAATGCCCTTTCCGATTTGTTTGGGGCATCCGGAAAAACGCTTGTCCGGAGAAGACAAGGTGAGCGCTACCATCAGTCCTGTGTCATGCCAACAGTAAAGCATCCTGAGACCACTCATGTGTGGGGTTGCTTCTCAGCCAAGGGAGTGGGCTCACTCACATTTTTGCCTAAGATCACAGCCATCAATAAAAAATGGTACCAACACAATTTCAATCCCTTTCACACCTGTATGTGCTGGGACCCAGCAGAATCTCACTACACCCATTCTCTCAATTCTCCCCAATAACATGAATACCTCCAATAGTAGGTCACTCCTATTAAATTTACCAGATTATAAACTATTCGATACAGACAGAGAATCTAAGCATATTATCATTTTAACAGGTTGTACGTCCTCCACCCACTGGAGGGCAATTATTATCGCCAACAGTTCAACTTAGTAAACTGACAGTTCATCTGTTAGTCTTCTGCACATCAAATTCTGAAACGTAAACGCCTGCTCCTGTGAGCCCAACATCTGGGTCCTTGGAGCCATCTGTGAAAAGTTGTATAAAAGCATAAACGTATACCAATTTAATTGTCAACCAGTTTCACTGACTTCTGACCAATATTTACTTTTCTCTACCAAGGTTAGATCAACAACAGGATCTGGGAGTAACCATGGAGGAACATCCCCTATTACCAAAGAAGGGCCAACCTCCAACTCTCTCAAACCACTCTCATCAGCAAGCTTTCCAACTGTCCAACCATAACCACTACCTTGTATACTAGTATATTCCCAACATTCATCTAGAACAGTAGCAGTGGTATGCTAAACCTCGCAGCCTTTCAACCCAATAAGCTACAAAAAATGTTTTTGCCGTGTATCCAAAGACATCTCAACTGCCTCCTCTAGTAAGGCACATACAGATGTTGATTTAAATGCACCAATACATATTGTTTGTTGTGACGTGACTTTCATTAATGTGATGACTGTTATTTATTTCATCCACTAACTATGTTTAATTGTTACCCGATTTAAATTACTATGAAACTATTAACGAGTTACCATCGCCCAAATTAAACTCTAGAAATGATCTATTGATAAGTCACTTATTAATCATCACCTCATATCAGTCTCATTCTGAAGAGTCGTAACCTTCTTGGATCTGCTAGAACCCCAGCTTTGCTTATTATTCACTACTATTCAAATTGATTTAATTATTTATTTACTAACTAACTAAATAATTACATGGAATACACATACAATGACATGAGACAAAAGTCCCTAGTGGACTGACAAGATATGACGGCTTATTACAGAGAGGTGTGGAAAATAGAGAGAAAAAGGGAATTAATCGTGGATACATTGTATAACTATTGTCACATTAATCATAGACCTTGCACATGAACCACCACCCGTTTGGGGTAAGAAAATAATGAATGTATTTATGTGTTGAATGCCTTCGTTTTTCATCTATCTTGGTCAGAACCAAGCCCTCGCGTGGGTGTAAGGCTCTGATTGTCCACCAGAGGCCACATTGTCCTTCTTCTTAGTTGGCTGTGCTTGTAGTGGAGTGAATTCAGAGCAGATATTCAGATGTACCAATGATTATCAGAGATGGGATTTTATCCTTCCCACCTTGTATCTTTAGTCAGTTTGAAGCACTTTACACGCACAGTTGCAAACTGGCAATGTTTAGGTCTGGGAGTTATCTTCTTCACCTCAGGTTGAGTTTTAAGTTCTAACCATTTCCCACATGTAACTAACTCTCCATGCTTTTCTGGTCTGTTATGTTAATTCTTAGCGAGTACTTTTAAGCACTCTGGCCAAAGGGGGGGTTCCGTCATGCTGACATGAACTCTGACATCACTCGTGGTGGGGCTAGTCACTGTGCATAGTTTATATGAAAAACAATTCTCATTAGAAACTAAAATCACATTCCTATCTTAACATAGTTTCATCAATTTTCATATCACATAGACAACGTATTGGATGGAAACTTGACCGATAGAATGTATACACTTTCCGAGGTACAGTATTTTTCTTGATACCATTCTTAATGTCATAAAATAAACAATGTGACATGATTATTCTTTAGATCCCCAATGCCCATTCCAAACATTCTGATGTTATATTGTTCCAGTGTTTACTTTTTGGACATTATTGTTTTGGCGGGAAAAGGTCTTCTGTAGACAAAGGAACATTCCTTTACCAATACTGAAGAGTAAGAGGGAGATCATGTAGTAACCAAAAAATTTGAAACATAAAGATATTTTTAAGATTCTTCTCAACAATTTCAACAAATTTACTCAGTTACAGTTCATATAAGGAAATCAGTCAATTGAAAGAAATGAATTAGATTGTAATCTATGGATTTCACGTGACTGGGCAGGGGCGCACCCAATCATGAGTGTTTCCCACAAAATGGCTTTATTACAGACATAAATACTTAGTTTCATCAGCTGTCTGGATGGCTGACCACCACTTTACATGTGTTTACATTGTCTATTATAGTTTCCTCGTGACAGTGTAGAAGTAGTACTGAAACCTGTCCAGTAGATGGCAAGGTGTAGACCTGTTCAAAGCACTCAAACTGGATTCTGTGACATGTGGAGTCAGATTGATGCTATCAGATTATTTTCTGAAAAAAATTAAAAAACTTTTAAAAACTATCAGATCGATCAGACCCTGGCTAACAAATGATCACAGAATCCAGATTTCCCCCCCAAAACCTTTAAGCCACCATTGGGGACATCTACCTCTGTTCCAGATGTAGTGCTTTAATCAAACCTTGTACTATTAAGTCCACTTTCTGCTCACCACTTTGTCCATTCCTCCATGAACTCAGTAACTAGTTCATTGAAAAATTCCAGAAGACCACATTGAGAGTTGACATAAGGAATGTCTGAACGACTCCAAGCGGAGTATTTAACAGCTGAAAGTGATGAATGCATAGACGATTGTATCCACGTTCATGTGTCTGGCCAGACCAACATTGTGAAACAGGCATAATGTGTCCAGTTGTTTTAATGTTTCTGAATAAGGCCAAGGAGAAACTTTAGCGTCCCTGGGACAGGTTAGTGACAAGCAATGGGACGATGAGGTTAACTGCACTCACATTCTTTAGGCACCTATGGTAACAGGCCGATTACTGTAAGTCAAACACCCTACACAAAAGGGACAGGTAAACTAGGAACATATGAGGGAGCGCTGACAATTTAGAACTTCAGCATTTGAACTACCAGAAACATTTGTTTACACAAGTGTTGTGAATCACATTCTCTTTTACTCCAGACCCAGTCTATTCCCAAACAGCAAGCACATGGTAGGCAGAAGAGAACCCCACATTTTAAAGACAAGGCATTTTGAAAGTCAAATTGTTTATTGATCAAATCATGCAAGAGTAGCAGGAACACCAGGCCAAATCAATATCATAACCGTAGAACATAAGTGTGTCAGCAATAGTAGCGTCCACCACTGTAAACAATTTGCATGGCGATGCACAAGTGAAGGAGATCCTCATTTCAAACAAGTGCATTGGTTTGCACATTTCCTCACCTCAGTTACCTTTGCCCTTTTCTTCAAATGGAGGCACAGTAACAGGGGAAAGACGATTAAGGAGTTGGGCAAACCAAATTATGATCTCCCTATCTAGCTTGTTGAGGGGTCGGGCCGTCTGTTCAAGGCCGGCCGCTTCTGCCGAGGCGCGGGGGCCGGCCGCTTCTGCCGAGGCGCGGGGGCCGGCCGCTTCTGCCGAGGCGCGGGGGCCGGCCGCTTCTGCCGAGGCGCGGGGGCCGGCCGCTTCTGCCGAGGCGCGGGGGCCGGCCGCTTCTGCCGAGGCGCGGGGGCCGGCCGCTTCTGCCGAGGCGCGGGGGCCGGCCGCTTCTGCCGAGGCGCGGGGGCCGGCCGCTTCTGCCGAGGCGCGGGGGCCGGCCGCTTCTGCCGAGGCGCGGGGGCCGGCCGCTTCTGCCGAGGGGGCCGGCCGCTTCTGCCGAGGCGCGGGGGCCGGCCGCTTCTGCTGAGGCATTTGGACACAGCTTCACACTTGCCAGGGTATTGTGGCCTGTAGCTTCAGCATTTTGACCAGACACCACACTTGCTTGGGCATGGGATCCAGTTGGTTCAGGTCCAGTGTAGGCAGGATGCCCATAAGTGTCACCTAGGAAACAAAGAAAACACTGTGGTAAAACGCCAACCTTAAGCTATTGGAACTAGACTGTGATTTGAACTGAAGTAGTTTAAACCAAAACGCACCTTGAAGGGTAAAACAAGTTATCCCTCCAATTAGCAGGCAGCAAATCCAAGAAACACTACAAAACATTCAGACAGTTAAACACAAATAACCAGTGAAAACTAAGGTAAACCACCCAGATGACTATATTGAAAAACTAACCTCAAAGAGAGTCCAAAAGTCACAGCCATTTTAGTGATCAAAACCACAACAGTATTCAGAACTAATGCTAGCCAGACACCCTGCCAGAATATCTCTGTTGCTATGTTTAACAGCTGTTTTGGTTGCACCTCATAAAGGAAACCCAGACCCTTCTATCCTGGCTGGCTAATTATGTACAGCTGTCAACCAATGAACTTCATTTCAATTGGTTCAATTTCCCAAATGCGATTAGGTGCTCTGGATTTCATTCAGCTGGTGTGCTGGAGGGTGGAGTTTGCACATCATGGACCAATCCGACGGTTTTAAAGAGTGAGCTCTACCCACCCATTCCGGATTGAGCAAATTGTTTTTCAACCGGAGTCACCCGTTGACGTGTGGTGAACAACAGAGATGAATGTACGACAAAAGAAAAACACCAAATTCAGTTCAACATTTACAGAAATCAGACAATTGATGAATGCATTTTCAATTTCATACATGTTCATGAGTCTATAGCTGCCAAATTCTGATCTTTTTCTCCTAATTGGTCTTTTCACCAATCAGATCAGCTGTTTTGCCCATAACGTGGGGCAAAAGGTCAGAATTGGGCTGCCTGTGCAACCACAGCCTGTGTGGCTGGGACCAAACAGACTATGAGGGAGTTTGTGGTTGCGGCCAGACAGACTTCGGCCGCTTTCCAAAGCTTAGAAGTTGCTGACGTCTGACAGATCTACATCACCTTGATCGGTATTTTAAGTATCTACTAACCACATCATATATCAGTGGACGACACAGTTGATGATGTGGCACGCAACCATTGGTTGTTGCGTCACCTCACCTTAGCTGTAGAAAGTGACCTATGGCTGTGTTACACAGGCAGCCCAATTCTAATCGTTTTTCCACTTATTGGTCTTTTGACCAATCACATCAGATCTTTTCACATCAGATCTTTTCGTAGCTGAATGGTCAAAATACGTATTAGTGAAAAAAATATCAGAATTGGGGTGCCTTCCTAAGTTAGCCTATGAGGGAGTTCTACCAACCTGAGCCGAGGCGCACCGTTTGGTGATGTGAACGGACAAAAGCAGTAAGGGAGGAGCGCCCTTTCAAATCGTACAGTCAGTGGTGTAATGGAGGCTATACGCAGGTATACCACTTTGTTTTCAGTAGACATTTCGTATAATCAATTCTTAATCCCCACTGATGTGTATCAAAGTAGCATAGTGGAGGTAAACACTATCAATTCATAAGGCTGATGGAACGTATCAGAATGTTCAGCTTAAAATGTTGAAAAACTATTATTTCTTCACATTTTAAGCGCATGAATATGTACATGTCGGTAGACCTATGCAGAATGTTCCAAAATGCAGTTTACCTTCATATGAAGTGTGTGTGACTGCCTTGCTCAGTAGCTAACTAATAATCTAGTGTACATTATCAAACCTAACAAAAAATCCTTCTTCAAACACAAAACTCTTAGCTAGACATAAAATATAGAAAGACTTGATATAGAAAAAAAAGTTGTGTTATGCAGCATTATTGTTTTAGGTACAACAATTCTGATGAAAATTGCCTTCTTTTTTTCCTTTTTCTTGTCGCTTCCCCACGTGGAGGTTCCTGCTCTCTGATTGGCTCAAAGTCAAGTTGTCAGCCAAAGTCAGGTTCATCCGTACAGAACAGGTATGTCTTTTGTTCTAGCATGATAAGGAACGGCCTCCTACCGTGATGAGTACCAATCCGCATTCTGTTGGCAGTCAGACAATGAATGCTAGACATTGAAAGAAAGTTGATTTGAACAACTAGAGAGCACATATGAGTTTATAAAATATTTCCCTCGACATTTCTATGGTAGTATTTTGGCTTTAGGCTACTTTGAAGCAAGGTAAGTCATGCCTCATTATATGAAGAACAAAGGTCCAGGTTTCAAACAATTAAGGAAAGAATAAAATATAGAGATGGTAATGATAGACCTAACTGTCTTCTGGTAGATGGAAAGGCTTTCCCTAAAACCTTCTCTATTAAATGTTAACCAGCTACAAAGTAGCCTATACCTACCTGTCAGAATGATATCATGACTACTTGCATCAATCAGTGGTCTTTTGTTTGGCAAACTCCATCTCATGTCTTCTACAGAAACACTGCTAACCCAACAACAGTGCTCGGTGCCTGTACTACAGAAACACAGCTAACCCAACAACAGTGCTAGGTGCCTGTACTACAGAAACACAGCTAACCCAACAACAGTGCTAGCTGCCTGTACTACAGAAACACAGCTAACCCAACAACAGTGCTAGGTGCCTGCTCACTTGAATTAAAGGGTAACTACACAAAAAAAAATCAAAATTTCATAGGATTTTCCCAGACCTTAAAGGTGGTCTCCTGATTTTCTTTTTACTTTTTTGTGTACATCCAATGTTGTTGTTTTTATATCAAGAAAGGTTGACTTTGAAAGCAAAAACATGAAAATTTTAAAAATGGCAATAGTAGGCCTACCAACAGCCTACTTGCACAGTATAGAATGCTCACCCACTCTACCCATTGTGAGTGAAAATGTGCTTTGGTGATACAATTTTACTTTTAAATACATTTTTACCAAGACAGATATGAGTCTTCATGTTCTAAATCGTTCAGTGGGATGTTTCTTTAGCATATCATTATACACAAAAAGTGGGATTTCATCACCTTCTGTTGACAGAGCCACGCAGCTTTCTCTAATCATTTTTGTTTTGTTTTACGCGTTGTGATGATTGTCTTCAAAGTTGCTTCCGTGGGTCTCAAAAAGCAAAATGAACATGACAAGACCTGAAATAAATATAAAGGCCTTGAAAATAAAAAGCTTGTGGTACGCTCAGTGCTCCATTGACATTTCACAGAGATACGCTTGTTTTTGTGACAAATATTTTTAAAAGAACAGTAATTTTGCATTAATATGAACAGCATATATTAAAATATTTACATGTTGTTAAATCGATATCCATCTTGCCTCTATACTGTTTTATGTCCTCTGGATTCTAGAAGAAAGATGACGAGTTCAACAGTAGCCTTAATTCTGACACGGCATCCAGTTTAGCTGACACAATGACATATACAAGAGTTTCAGTAGTAGCGGTAATATTTAATTGTGGATATAAACATATTTGTAATACATTTAATTGTTATTAATGATTAAGACACATGCGTCCTCCGAAACACGACCCCGCCAAGCCACGCTACATTCTTGACACCTGCCCTCTTAACCCGGAAGCCAGCTGCACCAATGTGTTGGATGAAACACAGTTCAACTGACGACTGAAGTCAGCCTGCAGGTGCCCTGCCAACCACAAGGAGTCGCTTGAGCGCAATGAGCAAAGTAAAGACATAGATCAATGTAATTGTCAACCAGTTTCACTGATTTCTGAACCAATATTTCCTTTTCTCTACCAAGGTTAGATCAACAACAGGATCTGGGAGTAACCATGGAGGAACATCCCCTATGACCACAGACGGGTCAACCACCGACTCCCTCAAACCACTCACATCAGCAAGCTTTCCAACAGTCCAACCAAAACCACTACCTTGTCTACTAGTATATTCCCAACATTCATCTAGAACAGTAGCAGTGGTATGCTAAACCTCACAGCCTTTCAACCCAATAAGCTACTGACAATTTTTTGTATATCTCACCTGCCTCCACTAATAGACACATACAGATGTTGATTTAAATGCACCAATACATATCCTTTGTCGTGACGTGACTTTCATTAATGTAATGACTGTTATTTATTTAATCCACTATGTTTAATTGTTAACCCATTTAAATGAACTAATTCGGAATTTGGGGCAACATGGAAGAAGTTGTTTAACGAGTTACCATCTCCCAAATAAAATTCTTGAAGAAATTATTTTTCAATAACAGTCGTTTATTAATCATTGCCTCAAATCAGTCTCAATCTGAGCAGTCGTAACCTTCTTGGATCTGCAAGAACCCCAGCTTTGCTGATTATTCAGTACTACACATTGATTTAATTATTTATTTTCTAACTAACTAAATAATAACACAGACTACACATACACACTTACATGAGACAAAAGTCCCTAGTGGACTGACAAGATATGACGTCTTATTACACAGAGATAGAGAAGGGGGTTGAGAAAACACAGAGAAAAAGGGAATTAATCGTGGATACATTCTATAACTATTCCCACAATAATCATATATCTTGCACATGAACCACCGCCCGTTTTGGGTAAGAAAATAACGAATGTATTTATGTGTTGAATGCTTTCGTTAGTCGTCTATCTCGGTCAGAACCAAGCCCTCTCGGAAGTTTGTTTCGGTGGGCTCTTACGTGGTTGAAAGGCTCTGATTGTCCACCAGAGGTCACAACGTCCTTCTTCTTAGTTGTCTGTGCTTGTAGTGGAGTGTTTTCACAGCAGATATTCAGACGCACCAATGATTATCTGAGATGGGATTTTATCCTTCCCACCTTGTGTCTTTAGTCTGAGTTTGAAGCACTTTACACGCACAGATGCAGACTGGCAATGTCCAGGTCTAGTCTGGGCGTTATCTTCTTCACCTCAGGTTGAGGTTAAGTTCTAACCATTTTCAACATGTAGCTAACGCTCCAAGCTTTTCTGGTCTGGTATGTTAATTCTTAGCGTGTCCTTTTAGGCACTCTGGCCAAAGGGGGTGTTCCGTCATGCTGACATGAACTCTGAGCTCACTTGGGGCGTGGCTAGTCACTGTGCATAGTTTATATGAAGAACAATTATCTCATTAGGAACTACAATCTCATTCCTATTATTAACAAAGAAAGAAATATAGATATATTGTTCCAGTGTTTATTTTTTGGACGTTATAGTTTTAGCGGCAAAGGTCTTCCGTAGACAAAAGAACATTCCTTTCCCAATACTGCAGAATTTTTGACAGAGTTTTAAGGTGTCAAAACCGGCCCAGCCCCCCCTCTCTTCTCTTATGTGGGTGAGATGGGTCTGGTCATCGTCAGCCATTTGCCAAGCTGATATGAGGCCCTGAATCCTCAGCCAGGAGAGTCATGACACCTTAAAGCTATTTACTGGATTCTGTCCAGCTTCTGAAGCCAAGTCTTTGCCTCTTTTCCATAAAGTATTTACCCGTAATCAATTGTCGTCCTGATTCGAACTCTATAAATATCTTTCAACGATTGTCTGTCAGCACCCCATTCATAACCAGAGACCGAGCTCATAAGATTCAGCACCTTCTTACACTTTATTTCAACATTTATGACATGATCTTTCCATTTACAGTACCAGTCAAAAGTTTAGACGCACCGGCTCATTCCAAGGTTTTTCTTTATTTATACAACTTTCTACCTTGTAGAATAATATTTTGTAACCAAAAAAGTTTCAAATAAATCAAAATATATTTGACATTGTTCTAAGTAGCCACCCTTTGCCTTGGTTGGCATTCTCTCAACCAGCTTCATGAGGTAGTCACCTGGAATGCATTTCAATTAACAGGTATGCCTTGTTAAAAGTCCATTTGTGGAATTTCTTTCCTTCTTATTACTGAGTTTGAGTCAATCATTTGTATTGTGACAAGGTAGGGGTGGCATACAGATAGCCTTATTTGGTAAAAGACCAAGTCCATATTATGGCAAAAACAGCTCAAATAAGAACATGAAGGTCAGTCAATCCAGAAAATGTCAAGAACTTTCAAAGTTTCTTCAATTGCAGTCGCAAAACCATCTAGCGCTATGATGAAACTAGGTCTCATGAAGACGGCCACAGGAAAGGAAAATCCCAAAATACCTCTGCTGCAGAGGATAACTTCATTAGAGATACCAGCCTCAGAAATTGCTTCCTGATTAAATGCTTCACAAAGTTCAAGTAACAGACACATCTCAACTTCAACTGTTCATAGGAGACTGTGTGAATCAGGCCTTCATAGTTGAATTGCTTAAAAGGACATCAATAATAAGAAGAGACTTGCTTGGGCCAAGAAACACGAGCAATGGATATTAGACCGGTGGCAATCTGTCCTTTGGTTTGATGAGTCCAAATGAGTCCACAGCCTTCTGCAGCGATATGCCATCCCATCTGGTTTGCGCTTAGTGGGACTATCATTTGTTTTTCAACAGGACAATGACCCACAATACACCTCCAGGCTGTCTAAGGGCTATTTGACCAAGGAGAGTGATGGCGTGCTGCAATACCCGACGTCAACCCAATTGAGATGGTTTGGGATGAGTTGGACCGCAGAGTGAAGGAATAGCAGCCAAAAAGTGCTCAGCATATGTGTGAACTCCTTCAATACTGTTGGGAAAGCAATCCAGGTGAAGCTGGTTGAGAGAATGCCAAGAGTGTGCAAAGCTGTCATCAAGGCAAAGGGTGGCAACTTTGAAGAATCTCATATAAAATATATTTTGATTTGATTAACACTGTTTTGGATACTACAGGATTCCATATGTGTTATTTCATAGTGTTGATGTCTTCTATTATTCTACAATGTAGAAAACAGTAAAAATAAAGAAAAACGCTTGAATGAGTAGGTGTGTCCAAACTTTTGACTGGTACTGTACACTGAAAAAATATAAACACAACATGCAACAATTATCAAATTGACTCAGTTACAGTTCATATAAGGAAATTAGTCAATTGACATATATTTAGAAGGTTGTAATCTATGGATTTCCACATAACTGGGCAGGGGCACAGCCAATCAGAATGAGTTTTCCCCACAAAAGGGCTTTATTACAGACAGAAATACCCCTTAGTTTCATCAGCTGTCCGGATGGCTGGTCTCAGACGATCCCACAGGTAAAGAAGCCGGTTGTGGATGTCCTTGGTTGACGTGGTTACACGTGGTCTGTGGTTGTGAGGCCGGTTGGATGTGCTGCCAAGTTCTCTAAATCGAAGTTGAGGCGGCTTATTGTAAAAAACTGAACATTAAATCCTCTGGCAACAGATCTTTTATTTTAGCTCATGAAACATGGGACCAACACTTTACAAGTTGCGTTTATTTTTGTTCACTACAGTTTACTCATGTCTCCCTATGAAAGTGTAGAAGTAGTACAGCAACCTGTCCAGTAGATGGCAAGGTGTAGGCCTGTTCATAGCACTCAAACTGGATTCTGTGACGTGGATCAGATTGATGCCATCAGATTATTTTCTGAAAAAAATGTTTATAAACTCAGATCGATCTGATCATGGATAAATGATCACAGAATCCAAATCATTCAGACCCCCCCACCACCAAAAAAAAGTTTCAAAGCAGCGCCAGAGGACATGTACCTCTCACAAATGTAGTGCTTTAATCAAACATTTTATTAGAGTCCAGACTTGCAGCTTTAGATTTAATTCCTCTATGAACAAATTGTCAGTAACTAAACGTCCCTTTTTCAGGATCCTGTCTTTCAAAGATGAATTGTAAAAATCCAAATAACTTCACAGATCTTCATTGTAAAGGGTTTAAACATTGTTTCCCATGCTTGTTCAATGAACCATAAACAATTAATGAACATGCACCTGTCGAACGGTCATTAAGACACTAACAGCTTACTGACGGTAGGCAATTAAGGTCACAGTTATGAAAACTTAAAACACAAGAGGCCTTTCTATTGACTCTGAAAAACACCAAAAGAAAGATGCCCAGGGTCCCTGCTCATCTGTGTGAAAGTGCCTTAGGTATGATGCAAGGAGGCATGAGGACTGCAGATGTGGCCAGGGCAATAAATTGCAGTGTTCGTACTGTGAGACGCCTAAGACAGCGCTACAGGGAGACAGGATGGACAGCTGATCGTCCTCGCAGTGGCAGACCACTTGTGACAACACCTGCACAGGATCGGTACATGTGAATATCACACCTGCGGGACAGGTACAGGAAGGCAACAACTGCTCGAGTTGCACCAGGTACGCACAATCCCTCCATCAGTGCTCAGACTGTCCGCAATAGGCTGAGAGAGACTGGACTGAGGGCTTGTAGGCCTGTTGTAAGGCAGGTCATCACAAGACATCACCGGCAACAATGTCACCTATGGGCACAAACCCACCGTTGCTGGACAAGACAGGACTGGCAAAAAGTGCTCTTCACTGACGAGTTGCGGTTTTGTCTCACCAGAGGTGATGGACAGATTTGCATTTGAGCGTTACACCGAGGCCTGTACTCTGGAGCGGGATCGATTTGGAGGTGGAGGGTCCGTCGTGGTCTGGGGCGGTGTGTCACAGCATCATCGGATGGAGCTTGTTGTCATTGCAGGCAATCTCAATGCTGTGCGTTACAGGGAAGACATCCTCCTCCTTCATGTGGTACCCTTTCCCCCCTTTCCTCATGTGGTACCCTTTCCCATGTGGTACCCATTCCCCCCAGAAATTTCTGGGAACTTGCAGCTGCCTTGTAGTGGGGCAACATCTCACAAGAAAGAACTATCAAAAATGGTGCAGTCTGTGAGGAGATGCACTGCAGTTCTTAATGCATCTGGTGTCCACAACAGATAGTTACTTTTGACCCCCCCTTTGCTCCGGGACACATTATTCCATTTGTTAGTCACATCTGTGGAACTTGTTTAGTTTGTCTCAGTTGTTGAATCTTATGTTCATACAAATCTTTGTATGTTAAGTTTGCTGAAAATTAACACCTGACAGTGAGGATTTTTTACCCCCGAGTATAGTTGCTTGACAATCCTAAAATGTCAGAACGCTAAGTGCTTCTTGAAATTGTTTGAAGCCTTGATAACAAAAAGCAAAAGTAGTTAGTCACCAGCCAGGCTTAAGAAACAATTCATATTTACGTCTCTAGATAATTTTGTACAAAGTGAGATCTTAAGTGCACCTTTTAAAATCAAAAAGTTCCTGCCAGGTGCTTCTGCAAGTACAACCTCATTGTGGTCAGATAGAAATGGATTGTGCAGAAGACCACATTGAGAGTTGACATAAGGAATGTCTGAACGACTCCAAGTAGAGTATTTTTTACAGCTGAATACGAGGAACGCATATACGATTGCATCCATGTGTCTGGCCAGACCAACATTGTGGAACAGGCACAATGTGTCAAGTTGTTTTGTTTCTGAATAAGGCCAAGGAGAAACTTTAGCGTCCCTGGGACAGGTTAGTGACAGGCAATGGGACCATAAGGTAAACTGCACTCACATTCTTCAGGCAACTATGGTAACAGGCAGAGTCATGTAAATCCAACACCCTACAAAGGTACAAGTCAATATGAACATTTGAGGGAGCTCTGACAATTTAGAGAACTTGAGCATTTGAACCATCAGAAACAAAGGTAAACAAATCTGTTTACACAAGTGTTGTGATCCACATTCACTTTTACTCCAGACCATTCCCAAACAGCAAGCACATGTTATGCAGAAGAGAACATAATATTTTAAGGACAAGGTATATTGAAAATCAAATTGTTTATTTAGCAAATCATGCAAGAGTAGCAGGAACACCAGGCTAAATCAAAAGCATAACCGGAGAACCTAAAAGTGTCAGCAATACCGGCAAATCAGAAGTCCATTTTAGTCGTACGGTTATAAAAAACATTTCTACCATTGTAGCGTCCACCCCTGTAAACAATTTCCATGGCGATGCACAAGTGAAGGAGATCCTCCTTTCAAACAAGAGAATTAGTTGGCACATTTCCCCATCTCAGTTACCTTTTCTTCAAAAGGAGGCACAGTAACAGGGGAAAGACGATTAAGGAGTTGGGCAAACCATATTATGATCTCCCTAGTTGAGTGGTCGGGCCGTCTGTTCAAGGCTTGACGCTTCTGCTGAGGCGCCGGGGCCGGAAGCTTCTGCTGAGGCGCCGGGGCCGGACGCTTCTGCTGAG
Source organism: Salmo trutta (assembly GCF_901001165.1). Lineage (NCBI taxonomy): Eukaryota > Metazoa > Chordata > Actinopteri > Salmoniformes > Salmonidae > Salmo > Salmo trutta. The sequence continues at coordinate 5,675,165 of NC_042957.1, read as the reverse complement.
GCGCCGGGGCCGGACGCTATTGCTGAGGCGCCGGGGCCGGACGCTATTGCTGAGGCGCCGGGGCCGGACGCTTCTGCTGAGGCGCCGGACGCTTCTGCTAAGGCACCGGGGCCGGACGCTTCTGCTGAGGCGCCGGACGCTTCTGCTGAGGCGCCGGACGCTTCTGCTGAGGCGCCGGGGCCGGACGCTATTGCTGAGGCGCCGGGGCCGGACGCTTCTGCTGAGGCGCCGGGACCGGACGCTTCTGCTGAGGCGCCGGGGCAACATTAACGTCAGTTATATCTCGTCTCAAAACTATTTTGGCTAACTGGGCTACAATTTCCATCCTTTCCACACCTGTACAGTTGTGGCCAAAAGTTTTGAGAATGACACAAATATACATTTTCTCAAAGTCTGCTGCCTCAGTTTGTATGATGGCAATTTGCATATACTCCAGAATGATATGAAGAGTGATCAGATGAATTGTAATTAATTGCAAAGTCCCTCTTTGCCATGCAAATGAACTGAAAACCCCAAAAACTTTTTCCACTGCATTTCAGCCCTGCCACAAAAGGACCAGCTAACATCATGTCAGTGATTATCTCATTAACACAGGTGTGAGTGTTGACGGGGACAAGGCTGGAGATCACTATGTCATGCTGATTGAGTTCGAATAACAGACTGGAATCTTCAAAAGGAGGGTGGTGCTTGGAATCAATAATTCTTCCTCTGTCAACCATGGTTACCTGGAAGGAAACACGTGCCGTCATCATTGCTTTGCACAAAAAGGGCTTCACAGGCAAGGATATTACTGCCAGTAAGATTGCACCTAAATCAACCATTTATCGGATCATCAAGAACTTCAAGGAGAGCGGATCAATTGTTGTGAAGAAGGCTTCAGGGCGCCCAAGAAAGTCCAGCAAGCGCCAGGACCGTCTCCTAAAGTTGATTCAGCTGCGGAATTGGGGCACCACCAGTACAGAGCTTGCTCAGGAATGGCAGCAGGCAGGTGTGAGTGCATCTGCACACACAGTATGGCGAAGACTTTTGGAGGATGGCCTGGTGTCAAGAAGGGCAGCAAAGAAGCCACTTCTCTCCAGGAAAAACATCAGGGACAGACTGATATTCTGCAAAAGGTACAGGGAGTGGACTGCTGAGGACTGGGGTAAAGTCATTTTCTCTGATGAATGCCCTTTCCGATTTGTTTGGGGCATCCGGAAAAACGCTTGTCCGGAGAAGACAAGGTGAGCGCTACCATCAGTCCTGTGTCATGCCAACAGTAAAGCATCCTGAGACCACTCATGTGTGGGGTTGCTTCTCAGCCAAGGGAGTGGGCTCACTCACATTTTTGCCTAAGATCACAGCCATCAATAAAAAATGGTACCAACACAATTTCAATCCCTTTCACACCTGTATGTGCTGGGACCCAGCAGAATCTCACTACACCCATTCTCTCAATTCTCCCCAATAACATGAATACCTCCAATAGTAGGTCACTCCTATTAAATTTACCAGATTATAAACTATTCGATACAGACAGAGAATCTAAGCATATTATCATTTTAACAGGTTGTACGTCCTCCACCCACTGGAGGGCAATTATTATCGCCAACAGTTCAACTTAGTAAACTGACAGTTCATCTGTTAGTCTTCTGCACATCAAATTCTGAAACGTAAACGCCTGCTCCTGTGAGCCCAACATCTGGGTCCTTGGAGCCATCTGTGAAAAGTTGTATAAAAGCATAAACGTATACCAATTTAATTGTCAACCAGTTTCACTGACTTCTGACCAATATTTACTTTTCTCTACCAAGGTTAGATCAACAACAGGATCTGGGAGTAACCATGGAGGAACATCCCCTATTACCAAAGAAGGGCCAACCTCCAACTCTCTCAAACCACTCTCATCAGCAAGCTTTCCAACTGTCCAACCATAACCACTACCTTGTATACTAGTATATTCCCAACATTCATCTAGAACAGTAGCAGTGGTATGCTAAACCTCGCAGCCTTTCAACCCAATAAGCTACAAAAAATGTTTTTGCCGTGTATCCAAAGACATCTCAACTGCCTCCTCTAGTAAGGCACATACAGATGTTGATTTAAATGCACCAATACATATTGTTTGTTGTGACGTGACTTTCATTAATGTGATGACTGTTATTTATTTCATCCACTAACTATGTTTAATTGTTACCCGATTTAAATTACTATGAAACTATTAACGAGTTACCATCGCCCAAATTAAACTCTAGAAATGATCTATTGATAAGTCACTTATTAATCATCACCTCATATCAGTCTCATTCTGAAGAGTCGTAACCTTCTTGGATCTGCTAGAACCCCAGCTTTGCTTATTATTCACTACAATTCAAATTGATTTAATTATTTATTTACTAACTAACTAAATAATTACATGGAATACACATACAATGACATGAGACAAAAGTCCCTAGTGGACTGACAAGATATGACGGCTTATTACAGAGAGGTGTGGAAAATAGAGAGAAAAAGGGAATTAATCGTGGATACATTGTATAACTATTGTCACATTAATCATAGACCTTGCACATGAACCACCACCCGTTTGGGGTAAGAAAATAATGAATGTATTTATGTGTTGAATGCCTTCGTTTTTCATCTATCTTGGTCAGAACCAAGCCCTCGCGTGGGTGTAAGGCTCTGATTGTCCACCAGAGGCCACATTGTCCTTCTTCTTAGTTGGCTGTGCTTGTAGTGGAGTGAATTCAGAGCAGATATTCAGATGTACCAATGATTATCAGAGATGGGATTTTATCCTTCCCACCTTGTATCTTTAGTCAGTTTGAAGCACTTTACACGCACAGTTGCAAACTGGCAATGTTTAGGTCTGGGAGTTATCTTCTTCACCTCAGGTTGAGTTTTAAGTTCTAACCATTTCCCACATGTAACTAACTCTCCATGCTTTTCTGGTCTGTTATGTTAATTCTTAGCGAGTACTTTTAAGCACTCTGGCCAAAGGGGGGGTTCCGTCATGAACTCTGACATCACTCGTGGTGGGGCTAGTCACTGTGCATAGTTTATATGAAAAACAATTCTCATTAGAAACTAAAATCACATTCCTATCTTAACATAGTTTCATCAATTTTCATATCACATAGACAACGTATTGGATGGAAACTTGACCGATAGAATGTATACACTTTCCGAGGTACAGTATTTTTCTTGATACCATTCTTAATGTCATAAAATAAACAATGTGACATGATTATTCTTTAGATCCCCAATGCCCATTCCAAACATTCTGATGTTATATTGTTCCAGTGTTTACTTTTTGGACATTATTGTTTTGGCGGGAAAAGGTCTTCTGTAGACAAAGGAACATTCCTTTACCAATACTGAAGAGTAAGAGGGAGATCATGTAGTAACCAAAAAATTTGAAACATAAAGATATTTTTAAGATTCTTCTCAACAATTTCAACAAATTTACTCAGTTACAGTTCATATAAGGAAATCAGTCAATTGAAAGAAATGAATTAGATTGTAATCTATGGATTTCACGTGACTGGGCAGGGGCGCACCCAATCATGAGTGTTTCCCACAAAATGGCTTTATTACAGACATAAATACTTAGTTTCATCAGCTGTCTGGATGGCTGACCACCACTTTACATGTGTTTACATTGTCTATTATAGTTTCCTCGTGACAGTGTAGAAGTAGTACTGCAACCTGTCCAGTAGATGGCAAGGTGTAGACCTGTTCAAAGCACTCAAACTGGATTCTGTGACATGTGGAGTCAGATTGATGCTATCAGATTATTTTCTGAAAAAAAACATTAAAAAACTTTTAAAAACTATCAGATCGATCAGACCCTGGCTAACAAAGGATCACAGAATCCAGATTTCCCCCCAAAACCTGTAAGCCACCATTGGGGACATCTACCTCTGTTCCAGATGTAGTGCTTTAATCAAACCTTGTACTATTAAGTCCACTTTCTGCTCACCACTTTGTCCATTCCTCCATGAACTCAGTAACTAGTTCATTGAAAAATTCCTACAATGCTAAGGGTTTTTGGAAAGTGAGTCACCAGGCAGGCTTTTAGGATTAAGAAAATATTTACAATGGCTCCAGATTAAATTAGTACCAAATCAAGTGCAGCTGTTGAAGTTCATGTTCACAACTTCTCTAGATAAATTAGTACAAAGTGAGAGCTTAAGTGCACCTTTTAAAATCAAAAAGTTTCTGCCAGGTGCTTCTGCAAGTGCAACCCCACTGTGGTCACCTAGAAATGGATTGTGCAGAAGACCACATTGAGAGTTGACATAAGGAATGTCTGAACGACTCCAAGCAGAGTATTTTTTAACAGCTGAAAGTGATGAATGCATAGACGATTGTATCCACGTTCATGTGTCTGGCCAGACCAACATTGTGAAACAGGCATAATGTGTCCAGTTGTTTTAATGTTTCTGAATAAGGCCAAGGAGAAACTTTAGCGTCCCTGGGACAGGTTAGTGACAAGCAATGGGATGATGAGGTAAACTGCACTCACATTCTTTAGGCACCCATGGTAACAGGCCGATTACTGTAAGTCAAACACCCTACACAAAAGGGACAGGTAAACTAGGAACATATGAGGGAGCGCTGACAATTTAGAACTTCAGCATTTGAACTACCAGAAACATTTGTTTACACAAGTGTTGTGAACCACATTCTCTTTTACTCCAGACCCAGTCTATTCCCAAACAGCAAGCACATGGTAGGCAGAAGAGAACCCCACATTTTAAAGACAAGGCATTTTGAAAGTCAAATTGTTTATTGATCAAATCATGCAAGAGTAGCAGGAACACCAGGCCAAATCAATATCATAACCCTAGAACATAAGTGTGTCAGCAATAGTAGCGTCCACCACTGTAAACAATTTGCATGGCGATGCACAAGTGAAGGAGATCCTCATTTCAAACAAGTGCATTGGTTTGCACATTTCCTCACCTCAGTTACCTTTGCCCTTTTCTTCAAATGGAAGCACAGTAACAGGGGAAAGACGATTAAGGAGTTGGGCAAACCAAATTATGATCTCCCTATCTAGCTTGTTGAGGGGTCGGGCCGTCTGTTCAAGGCCGGCAGCTTCTGCCGAGGCGCGGGGACCGGCCGCTTCTGCCGAGGCGCGGGGGCCGGCCGCTTCTGCCGAGGCGCGGGGGCCGGACGCTTCTGCCGAGGCGCGGGGGCCGGACGCTTCTGCCGAGGCGCGGGGGCCGGACGCTTCTGCCGAGGCGCGGGGGCCGGACGCTTCTGCCGAGGCGCGGGGGCCGGACGCTTCTGCCGAGGCGCGGGGGCCGGACGCTTCTGCCGAGGCGCGGGGGCCGGACGCTTCTGCCGAGGCGCGGGGGCCGGACGCTTCTGCCGAGGCGCGGGGGCCGGACGCTTCTGCCGAGGCGCGGGGGCCGGACGCTTCTGCTGAGGCATTTGGACACAGCTTCACACTTGCCAGGGTATTGTGGCCTGTAGCTTCAGCATTTTGACCAGACACCACACTTGCTTGGGCATGGGATCCAGTTGGTTCAGGTCCAGTGTAGGCAGGATGCCCATAAGCGTCACCTAGGAAACAAAGAAAACACTGTGGTAAAACGCCAACCTTAAGCTATTGGAACTAGACTGTGATTTGAACTGAAGTAGTGTAAACCAAAACGCACCTTGAAGGGTAAAACAAGTTATCCCTCCAATTAGCAGGCAGCAAATCCAAGAAACACTACAAAACATTCAGACAGTTAAACACAAATAACCAGTGAAAACTAAGGTAAACCACCCAGATGACTATATTGAAAAACTAACCTCAAAGAGAGTCCAAAAGTCACAGCCATTTTAGTGATCAAAACCACAACGGTATTCAGAACAAATGCTAGAGAGACACCCTGACAGAATATCCCTGTTGCTATGTCAAACAGCTGTTTTGGTTGCACCTCATAAAGGAATCCCAGACCCTTCTATCCTGGATGGCTAATTATGTACAGCTGTTAGCCAATGAACGTCATTTCAATTGGTTCAATTTCCCAATTGCGATTAGGTGCTCTTGATTTCATTCAGCTGGTGTGCACTGGTGTGCTGGAGGGTGGAGTTTGCACATTGACATTTTTTTTTCACCTTTATTTAACCAAGTCGGCTAGGTGAGAACAAGTTCTCATTTACAACTGCGACCTGGCAAAGATAAAACAAAGCAGTGTGACACAAACAACACAGAGTTTACACATGGAATAAACAAACATGCAGTCAATAATACAATAGAGAAAAAGTCTATATACAGTGAGTGCAAATGAGGTAAGATAAATGAGGTAGACAATAAATAGGCCATAGTGGCGAAATAATTACAATTTAGCAATTAAACACTGGAGTGATAGATGTGCAAAAGATGAATGTGCAAGTAGAGATAGGTACTGGGGTGCAAAGGAGCAAAAAAATGAATAATACATTATTTTATGGGGATGAGGTAGTTGGATGGGCTATTTACAGATGGGCTATGTACAGGTGCAGTGATCTGTGAGCTGCTCTGACAGCTGGTGCTTAAAGCCATTGAGGGAGATATGGGTCTCCAGCTTCAGTGATTTTTGCAATTCGTTCCAGTCATTGGCAGCAGAGAACTGGAAGGAAAGGCGGCCAAACGAGGAATTGGCTTTGGGGATGACCAGTGAAATATACCTGCTGGAGCATGTGCTACGGGTGGGTGCTGCTATGGTGACCAGTGAGCTGAGATAAGGCGGGGCTTTACTTAGCAAAGACTTATAGATGACCTGGAGCCAGTGGGTTTGGCGACGAATATGTAGCGAGGGCCAGCCAACGAGAGCATACAGGTCGCAGTGTTGGGAAGTATATGGGGCTTTGGTGACAAAACTGATTGCACTGTGATAGACTGCATCCAATTTGCTGAGTAGAATGTTGGAGGCTATTTTGTAAATGACATCGCCGAAGTCAAGGATCGGCAGGATAGTCAGTTTTACGAGGGTATGTTCGGCAGCATGAGTGAAGAATGCTTTGTTGCAAAATAGGAAGCCGATTGGAGATTTAATTTTGGATTGGAGATGCTTCATGTGAGTCTGGAAGGAGAGTTTACAGTCTAACCAGAAACCTAGGTATTTGTAGTTGTCGACATATTCTAAGTCGGAACCGTCCAGAGTAGTGATGCTTCTCTATTAAATGTTAACTAGCTACAAAGTAGCCTATACCTACCTGTCAGAATGATATCATGACTACTTGCATCAATCCAGTGGTCTTTTGTTCGGCAAACTCCATCTCATGTCTTCTACAGAAACACTGCTAACCCAACAACAGTGCTAGGTGCCTGTACTACAGAAACACTGCTAACCCAACAACAGTGCTCGGTGCCTGTACTACAGAAACACTGCTAACCCAACAACAGTGCTAGCTGCCTGTACTACAGAAACACAGCTAACCCAACAACAGTGCTAGCTGCCTGTACTACAGAAACACAGCTAACCCAACAACAGTGCTAGGTGCCTGTACTACAGAAACACAGCTAACCCAACAACAGTGCTAGCTACCTGTACTACAGAAACACAGCTAACCCAACAACAGTGCTAGGTGCCTGCTCACTTGAATTAAAGGGTAACTACACAAAAAAAATCAAAATTTCATAGGATTTTCCCAGACGTTAAAGGTGGTCTCCTGATTTTCTTTTTACTTTTTTGTGTACATCCAATGTTATTGTTTTTATATTAACAAAGGTTGACTTTGAAAGTAAAAACATGAATTTTAAAAATGGCAATAGTAGGCCTACCAACAGCCTACTTGCACAGTATAGAATGCTCACCCACTCTACCCATTGTGAGTGAAAATGCGCTTTGGTGATACAATTTTACTTTTAAATACATTTTTACCAAGACAGATATGAGTCTTCATGTTGTAAATCGTTCAGTGGGGTGTTTCTTTAGCATATCATTATACACAAAATTTCGTCAGATTTCATCACCTTCTGTTGACAGAGCCACGCAGCTTTCTCTAATCATTTTTGTTTTGTTTTACACGTTGTGATGATTGTCTTCAAAGTTGCTTCCGTGGGTCTCAAAAAGCAAAATGAACATGACAAGACCTGAAATAAATATAAAAGGCCTTGAAAATAAAAAGCTTGTGGTACGCTCAGTGCTCCATTGACATTTCACAGAGATACGCTTGTTTTTGTGACAAATGTTTTTAAAATAACAGTTATTTTGCATTAATATGAACAGCATATATTAAAATATTTACATCTCGTTAAATCGATATCCATCTTGCCTCTATACTGTTTTATGTCCTCTGGATTCTAGAAGAAAGATGACGAGTTCAACAGTAGCCTTAATTCTGACACGGCATCCAGTTTAGCTGACACAATGACATATACAAGAGTTTCAGTAGTAGCGGTAATATTTAATTGTGGATATAAACATAGTTGTAATACATTTAATTGTTATTAATGATTAAGACACATGCGTCCTCCGAAACACGACCCCGCCAAGCCACGCTACTTTCTTGACACCTGCCCTCTTAACCCGGAAGCCAGCTGCACCAATTTGTTGGATGAAACACAGTTCAACTGACGACTGCAGTCAGCCTGCAGGTGCCCGGCCAACCACAAGGAGTCGCTAGAGCGCAATGAGCCAAGTAAAGACATAGATCAATGTAATTGTCAACCAGTTTCACTGATTTCTGAACCATTATTTCCTTTTCTCTACCAAGGTTAGATCAACAACAGGATCTGGGAGTAACCATGGAGGAACATCCCCTATGACCACAGACGGGTCAACCTCCGACTCCCTCAAACCACTCACATCAGCAAGCTTTCCAACAGTCCAACCAAAACCACTACCTTGTCTACTAGTATATTCCCAACATTCATCTAGAACAGTAGCAGTGGTATGCTAAACCTCACAGCCTTTCAACCCAATAAGCTACTGACAATTTTTTGTATATCTCACCTGCCTCCACTAATAGACACATACAGATGTTGATTTAAATGCACCAATACATATCCTTTGTCGTGACGTGACTTTCATTAATGTGATGACTGTTATTTATTTAATCCACTATGTTTAATTGTTAACCCATTTTAATGAACTAATTCGGAATTTGGGGCAACATGGAAGAAGTTGTTTAACGAGTTACCATCTCCCAAATAAAATTCTTGAAGAAATTATTTTTCGATAACAGTCGCTTATTAATCGTTGCCTCAATTCAGTCTCATTCTGAGCAGTCGTAACCTTCTTGGATCTGCAAGAACCCCAGCTTTGCTGATTATTCAGTACTACACATTGATTAAATTATTTATTTTCTAACTAACTAAATAATAACACAGACTACACATACACACTTACATGAGACAAAAGTCCCTAGTGGACTGACAAGATATGACGTCTTATTACACAGAGATAGAGAAGGGGGTTGAGAAAACACAGAGAAAAAGGGAATTAATCGTGGATACATTCTATAACTATTCCCACAATAATCATATATCTTGCACATGAACCAACGCCCGTTTTGGGTAAGAAAATAACGAATGTATTTATGTGTTGAATGCTTTCGTTAGTCGTCTATCTCGGTCAGAACCAAGCCCTCTCGGAAGTTTGTTTCGGTGGGCTCTTACATGGTTGAAAGGCTCTGATTGTCCACCAGAGGTCACAACGTCCTTCTTCTTAGTTGTCTGTGCTTTTAGTGGAGTGTTTTCACAGCAGATATTCAGACGCACCAATGATTATCTGAGATGGGATTTTATCCTTCCCACCTTGTGTCTTTAGTCTGAGTTTGAAGCACTTTACACGCACAGATGCAGACTGGCAATGTCCAGGTCTAGTCTGGGCGTTATCTTCTTCACCTCGGGTTGAGGTTAAGTTCTAACCATTTTCAACATGTAGCTAACGCTCCACGCTTTTCTGGTCTGGTATGTTAATTCTTAGCGTGTCCTTTTAGGTACTCTGGCCAAAGGGGGTGTTCCGTCATGCTGACATGAACTCTGAACTCACTTGGGGCGTGGCTAGTCACTGTGCATAGTTTATATGAAGAACAATTATCTCATTAGGAACTACAATCTCATTCCTATTCTTAACAAAGAAAGAAATATAGATATATTGTTCCAGTGTTTATTTTTTGGACGTTATAGTTTTAGCGGCAAAGGTCTTCCGTAGACAAAAGAACATTCCTTTCCCAATACTGAAGAATTTTTGACAGAGTTTTAAGGTGTCAAAACCGGCCCAGCCCCCCCTCTCTTCTCTTATGTGGGTGAGATGGGTCTGGTCATCGTCAGCCATTTGCCAAGCTGATATGAGGCCCTGGATCCTCAGCCAGGAGAGTCATGACACCTTAAAGCTATTTACTGGATTCTGTCCAGCTTCTGAAGCCAAGTCTTTGCCTCTTTTCCATAAAGTATTTACCCGTAATCAATTGTCGTCCTGATTCGAACTCTATAAATATCTTTCAACGATTGTCTGTCAGCACCCCATTCATAACCAGAGACCGAGCGCATAAGATTCAGCACCTTCTTACACTTTATTTCAACATTTATGACATGATCTTTCCATTTACAGTACCAGTCAAAAGTTTAGACGCACCGACTCATTCCAAGGTTTTTCTTTATTTATACAACTTTCTACCTTGTAGAATAATATTTTGTAACCAAAAAAGTTTCAAATAAATCAAAATATATTTGAGATTGTTCTAAGTAGCCACCCTTTGCCTTGGTTGGCATTCTCTCAACCAGCTTCATGAGGTAGTCACCTGGAACGCATTTCAATTAACAGGTATGCCTTGTTAAAAGTCCATTTGTGGAATTTCTTTCCTTCTTATTACTGAGTTTGAGTCAATCATTTGTATTGTGACAAGGTAGGGGTGGCATACAGATAGCCTTATTTGGTAAAAGACCAAGTCCATATTATGGCAAAAACAGCTCAAATAAGAACATGAAGGTCAGTCAATCCAGAAAATGTCAAGAACTTTCAAAGTTTCTTCAATTGCAGTCGCAAAACCATCTAGCGCTATGATGAAACTAGGTCTCATGAAGACGGCCACAGGAAAGGAAAATCCCAAAATACCTCTGCTGCAGAGGATAACTTCATTAGAGATACCAGCCTCAGAAATTGCTTCCTGATTAAATGCTTCACAAAGTTCAAGTAACAGACACATCTCAACTTCAACTGTTCATAGGAGACTGTGTGAATCAGGCCTTCATAGTTGAATTGCTTAAAAGGACATCAATAATAAGAAGAGACTTGCTTGGGCCAAGAAACACGAGCAATGGATATTAGACCGGTGGAAATCTGTCCTTTGGTTTGATGAGTCCAAATGAGTCCACAGCCTTCTGCAGCGATATGCCATCCCATCTGGTTTGCGCTTAGTGGGACTATCATTTGTTTTTCAACAGGACAATGACCCACAATACACCTCCAGGCTGTCTAAGGGCTATTTGACCAAGGAGAGTGATGGCGTGCTGCAATACCCGACGTCAACCCAATTGAGATGGTTTGGGATGAGTTGGACCGCAGAGTGAAGGAATAGCAGCCAACAAGTGCTCAGCATATGTGTGAACTCCTTCAATACTGTTGGGAAAGCAATCCAGGTGAAGCTGGTTGAGAGAATGCCAAGAGTGTGCAAAGCTGTCATCAAGGCAAAGGGTGGCAACTTTGAAGAATCTCATATAAAATATATTTTGATTTGATTAACACTGTTTTGGATACTACAGGATTCCATATGTGTTATTTCATAGTGTTGATGTCTTCTATTATTCTACAATGTAGAAAACAGTAAAAATAAAGAAAAACGCTTGAATGAGTAGGTGTGTCCAAACTTTTGACTGGTACTGTACACTGAAAAAATATAAACACAACATCCAACAATTATCAAATTTACTCAGTTACAGTTCATATAAGGAAATTAGTCAATTGACATATATTTAGAAGGTTGTAATCTATGGATTTCACATAACTGGGCAGGGGCACAGCCAATCAGAATGAGTTTTCCCCACAAAAGGGCTTTATTACAGACAGAAATACCCCTTAGTTTCATCAGCTGTCCGGATGGCTGGTCTCAGACGATCCCACAGGTAAAGAAGCCGGTTGTGGATGTCCTTGGTTGACGTGGTTACACGTGGTCTGTGGTTGTGAGGCCGGTTGGATGTGCTGCCAAGTTCTCTAAATCGAAGTTGAGGCGGCTTATTGTAAAAAACTGAACATTAAATCCTCTGGCAACAGATCTTTTATTTTAGCTCATGAAACATGGGACCAACACTTTACAAGTTGCGTTTATTTTTGTTCACTACAGTTTACTCATGTCTCCCTATGAAAGTGTAGAAGTAGTACAGCAACCTGTCCAGTAGATGGCAAGGTGTAGGCCTGTTCATAGCACTCAAACTGGATTCTGTGACGTGGATCAGATTAATGCCATCAGATTATTTTCTGAAAAAAATGTTTATAAACTCAGATCGATCTGATCATGGATAAATGATCACAGAATCCAAATCATTCAGACCCCCCCACCACCAAAAAAAAGTTTCAAAGCAGCGCCAGAGGACATGTACCTCTCACAAATGTAGTGCTTTAATCAAACATTTTATTAGAGTCCAGACTTGCAGCTTTAGATTTAATTCGTCTATGAACAAATTGTCAGTAACTAAACGTCCCTTTTTCAGGATCCTGTCTTTCAAAGATGAATTGTAAAAATCCAAATAACTTCACAGATCTTCATTGTAAAGGGTTTAAACATTGTTTCCCATGCTTGTTCAATGAACCATAAACAATTAATGAACATGCACCTGTCGAACGGTCATTAACACACTAACAGCTTACTGACGGTAGGCAATTAAGGTCACAGTTATGAAAACTTAAAACACAAAAGAGACCTTTCTATTGACTCTGAAAAACACCAAAAGAAAGATGCCCAGGGTCCCTGCTCATCTGTGTGAAAGTGCCTTAGGTATGATGCAAGGAGGCATGAGGACTGCAGATGTGGCCAGGGCAATAAATTGCAGTGTTCGTACTGTGAGACGCCTAAGACAGCGCTACAGGGAGACAGGATGGACAGCTGATCGTCCTCGCAGTGGCAGACCTCTTGTGACAACACCTGCACAGGATCGGTACATGTGAATATCACACCTGCGGGACAGGTACAGGAAGGCAACAACTGCTCGAGTTGCACCAGGTACGCACAATCCCTCCATCAGTGCTCAGACTGTCCGCAATAGGCTGAGAGAGACTGGACTGAGGGCTTGTAGGCCTGTTGTAAGGCAGGTCATCACAAGACATCACCGGCAACAATGTCACCTATGGGCACAAACCCACCGTTGCTGGACAAGACAGGACTGGCAAAAAGTGCTCTTCACTGACGAGTTGCGGTTTTGTCTCACCAGGGGCGATGGATGGATTTGCGTTTGAGCGTTACACCGAGGCCTGGACTCTGGAGCGGGATCGATTTGGAGGTGGAGGGTCCGTCGTGGTCTGGGGCGGTGTGTCACAGCATCATCGGACGGAGCTTGTCATTGCAGGCAATCTCAATGCTGTGCGTTACAGGGAAGACATCCTCCTCCCTCATGTGGTACCCTTTCCCCCCTTTCCTCATGTGGTACCCTTTCCCATGTGGTACCCATTCCCCCCAGAAATTTCTGGGAACTTGCAGCTGCCTTGTAGTGGAGCAACATCTCAAGAAAGAACTGGCAAAAATGGTGCAGTCTGTGGAGATGCACTGCAGTTCTTAATGCATCTGGTGTCCACAACAGATACTGTTACTTTTGACCCCCCCTTTGCTCCGGGACACATTATTCCATTTGTTAGTCACATCTGTGGAACTTGTTTAGTTTGTCTCAGTTGTTGAATCTTATGTTCATACAAATCTTTGTATGTTAAGTTTGCTGAAAATTAACACCTGACAGTGAGGATTTTTTACCCCCGAGTATAGTTGCTTGACAATCCTAAAATGTCAGAACGCTAAGTGCTTCTTGAAATTGTTTGAAGCCTTGATAACAAAAAGCAAAAGTAGTTAGTCACCAGCCAGGCTTAAGAAACAATTCATATTTACGTCTCTAGATAATTTTGTACAAAGTGAGATCTTAAGTGCACCTTTTAAAATCAAAAAGTTCCTGCCAGGTGCTTCTGCAAGTACAACCTCATTGTGGTCAGATAGAAATGGATTGTGCAGAAGACCACATTGAGAGTTGACATAAGGAATGTCTGAACGACTCCAAGTAGAGTATTTTTTACAGCTGAATACGAGGAACACATATACGATTGCATCCATGTGTCTGGCCAGACCAACATTGTGGAACAGGCACAATGTGTCAAGTTGTTTTGTTTCTGAATAAGGCCAAGGAGAAACTTTAGCGTCCCTGGGACAGGTTAGTGACAGGCAATGGGACCATAAGGTAAACTGCACTCACAGTCTTCAGGCACCTATGGTAACAGGCAGAGTCGTGTAAATCGAACACCCTACAAAGGTACAAGTAAATATGAACATTTGAGGGAGCTCTGACAATTTAGAGAACTTGAGCATTTGAACCATCAGACACAAAGGTAAACAAATCTGTTTACACAAGTGTTGTGATCCACATTCCCTTTTACTCCAGACCATTCCCAAACAGCAAGCACATGTTATGCAGAAGAGAACATAATATTTTAAGGACAAGGTATATTGAAAATCAAATTGTTTATTTAGCAAATCATGCAAGAGTAGCAGGAACACCAGGCTAAATCAAAAGCATAACCGGAGAACCTAAAAGTGTCAGCAATACTGGCAAATCAGATGTCCATTTTAGTCGTACGGTTATAAAAAACATTTCTACCATTGTAGCGTCCACCCCTGTAAACAATTTGCATGGCGATGCACAAGTGAAGGAGATCCTCGTTTCAAACAAGAGAATTAGTTGGCACATTTCCCCATCTCAGTTACCTTTTCTTCAAAAGGAGGCACAGTAACAGGGGAAAGACGATTAAGGAGTTGGGCAAACCATATTATGATCTCCCTAGTTGAGTGGTCGGGCCGTCTGTTCAAGGCTTGACGCTTCTGCTGAGGCGCCGGGGCCGGACGCTATTGCTGAGGCGCCGGACTTCACACTTGAAGCATCGGGGCCAGTAGCTTCTGCTGACGTGACATTGCGGCCAGTAGCTTCTGCTGACTTGGCATTGCGGCCAGTAGCTTCTGCTGAGGCGCCGGGGCCGGAGGCTTCTGCTGAGGCGCCGGGGCCGGAGGCTTCTGCTGAGGCGCCGGGGCCGGACGCTTCTGCTGAGGCGCCGGGGCCGGACGCTTCTGCTGAGGCGCCGGGGCCGGACGCTTCTGCTGAGGCGCCGGGGCCGGACGCTTCTGCTGAGGCGCCGGGGCCGGACGCTTCTGCTGAGGCGCCGGGGCCGGACGCTTCTGCTGAGGCGCCGGGGCCGGACGCTTCTGCTGAGGCGCCGGGGCCGGACGCTTCTGCTGAGGCGCCGGGGCCGGACGCTTCTGCTGAGGCGCCGGGGCCGGACGCTTCTGCTGAGGCGCCGGGGCCGGACGCTTCTGCTGAGGCGCCGGGGCCGGACGCTTCTGCTGAGGCGCCGGACGCTTCTGCTGAGGCGCCGGGGCCGGACGCTTCTGCTGAGGCGCCGGGGCCGGACGCTATTGCTGAGGCGCCGGGGCCGAACGCTTCTGCTGAGGCGCCGGGGCCGGACGCTATTGCTGAGGCGCCGGGGCCGGACTTCACACTTGAAGAAGCATCATGGCCAATAGCTTCTGCTGACGTGACATCGTGGCCAGTAGCTTCTGCTGACGTGACATCGTGGCCAGTAGTTTCTGCTGACGTGACATCGTGGCCAGTAGTTTCTGCTGACGTGGCATTGCGGCCAATAGCTTCTGCTGACGTGGCATTGCGGCCAGTAGCTTCTGCTGACTTGGCATTGCGGCCAGTAGCTTCTGCTGACTTGGCATTGCGGCCAGTAGCTTCTGCTGACTTGGCATTGCGGCCAGTAGCTTCTGCTGACTTGGCATTGCGGCCAGTAGCTTCTGCTGACGTGGCATTGTGGCCAGAAACTTTAGAATTTGGACTAGGCACCACACTTGCTTGGGCATAGGATCCAGTTGGGTCAGGTCCAGTGTGGGCAGGATGCCCATGAGAATTACCTAGAAAACAAAAAGAGGTAAAATCCCAGCCTTAAGCTATCAGAACTAGACTGATTTGAACTGAAGTAGTGTAAACCAAAACACACCTTTGAGTGTAAAACAAGTTATCCCTCCAATTAGCAGGCAGCAAATCCAGGAAACACTACAAAATATTCAGACAGTTAAACACAAGTAACCAGTGAACACTTTAAGACAAGGTAAACCAACCAGATGACTACATTGAAAAACTAACCTCAACGAGAGTCCAAAAATTACAGCCATTTTAGTGATCAAAACCACAACAGTATTCAGAACTAATGCTAGCCAGACACCCTGCCAGAATATCTGTTGCTATGTCTAACAGCTGTTTTGGTTGCACCTCATAAAGGAAACCCAGACCCTTCTAAATTGGCTGGCTAATTATGTACAGCTGTCAACCAATGAACTTCATTTCAATTGGTTCAATTTCCCAAATGCGATTAGGTGCTCTGGATTTCATTCAGCTGGTGTGCTGGAGGGTGGAGTTTGCACATCATGGACCAATCCAATGGTTTTAAAGAGTGAACTCTACCCACCCATTCCGGATTGAGCAAATTGTTTTTCAACAGGAGTCACCGTTGATGTATGGTGAACAACAGAGGTGATTGGACGACAAAAGAAAAACACCAAATTCAGTTCAACATTTACAGAATTGATGAATGCATTTTCAATTTCATACATGTTCATGAGTCTATAGCTGCCAAATTCTGATCTTTTTCCTTCTAATTGGTCTTTTCACCAATCAGATCAGCTGTTTTGCCCATAACGTGGGGCAAAAGGTCAGAATTGGGCTGCCTGTGCAACCACAGCCTGTGTGGCTGGGACCAAACAGACTATGAGGGAGTTTGTGGTTGCGGCCAGACAGACTTCGGCCGCTTTCCAAAGCTTAGAAGTTGCTGACGTCTGGCAGATCTACATCACCTTGATCGGTATTTTAAGTATCTACTAACCACATCATATATCAGTGGACGACACAGTTGATGATGTGGCACGCAACCATTGGTTGTTGCGTCACCTCACCTTAGCTGTAGAAAGTGACCTATGGCTGTGTTACACAGGCAGCCCAATTCTAATCGTTTTTCCACTTATTGGTCTTTTGACCAATCACATCAGATCTTTTCACATCAGATCTTTTCATAGCTGAATGGTCAAAATACGTATTAGTGAAAAAAATATCAGAATTGGGGTGCCTTCCTAAGTTAGCCTATGAGGGAGTTCTACCAACCTGAGCCGAGGCGCACCGTTTGGTGATGTGAACGGACAAAAGCAGTAAGGGAGGAGCGCCCTTTCAAATCGTACAGTCAGTGGTGTAATGGAGGCTATACGCAGGTATACCACTTTGTTTTCAGTAGACATTTCGTATAATCAATTCTTAATCCCCACTGATGTGTATCAAAGTAGCATAGTGGAGGTAAACACTGTATCAATTCATAAGGCTGATGGAACGTATCAGAATGTTCAGCTTAAAATGTTGAAAAACTATTATTTCTTCACATTTTAAGCGCATGAATATGTACATGTCGGTAGACCTATGCAGAATGTTCCAAAATGCAGTTTACCTTCATATGAAGTGTGTGTGACTGCCTTGCTCAGTAGCTAACTAATAATCTAGTGTACATTATCAAACCTAACAAAAAATCCTTCTTCAAACACAAAACTCTTAGCTAGACATAAAATATATAAAGACTTGATATAGAAAAAAAAGTTGTGATATGCAGCATTATTGTTTGAGGTACAACAATTCTGATGAAAATTGCCTTCTTTTTTTCCTTTTTCTTGTCGCTTCCCCACGTGGAGGTTCCTGCTCTCTGATTGGCTCAAAGTCAAGTTGTCAGCCAAAGTCAGGTTCATCCGTACAGAACAGGTATGTCTTTTGTTCTAGCATGATAAGGAACGGCCTCCTACCGTGATGAGTACCAATCCACACTCTGTCGACAGTCAGACAATGAATGCTAGACATTAAAAGAAAGTTGATTTGAACAACTAGAGAGCACATTTGAGTTTATAAAATATTTCCCTCAACATTTCTAATGTAGTATTTGGCTACTTGGCTACTTTGAAGCAAGGTAAGTCATGCCTCATAATATGAAGAAAAAAGGTCCAGGTTTCAAACAATTAAGGAACAGGAAAAATATAGTGATGGTAATGATAGACCTAACTGTCTTCTGGTAGATGGAAAGGCTTTCCCTAAAACCTTCTCTATTAAATGTTAACTAGCTACGAAGTAGCCTATACCTACCTGTCAGAATGATATCATGACTACTTGCACAGTATAGAGTGTTCACCGACTGTACCCTACCTAATACGTCCAATAATAAGCACCAAGTTCTGTTGACAGAGCGGTGAAGCTTTCTAGGATATTTAAATGTACACGTTTTGATGATTGTCTTCAAAGTTATTTTCCACGGGTCTCCAAAAGCAAAATGAACATAACCTGAATTAAATGCAAAAGGCCTTGAAAAGAAAAGGCTTGTGGTACGCTCAGTCCTCCATTGATATTTCACAGAGATACGCTTGTTTTTATGAGAAATCTTTAAAAAAAGAACCGTAATTTCGCATTAATATGAACAGCATATATGAAAATATTGACGTGTCGTGTCATTAAATCGAAATCTATCTTACCTGTATACTGTTTTATGTCCTCTGGATTCTAGAAGAAAGACGACGGGTTCAACAGTGAGCCTGTCAGGTAGCCTTAATTCTGACACCGCAGTAGTAGAGGTTTCAGTAGTAGTTTCAGTAGTAGAGGTAATATTTCATTGTGGATATAAATATAGGTGTAATACAAAACAAGAGCCCTACTAACTTCTAATAGACCCTCCCCCATCCCACTAATCCCTTCCAACCCCCCCCAACCCAGTCCATTCTCAATGACCCTACACTTCAATCTTTCCCTCTCTTCAACATACTTACAACAATATAACAACACATGCTCCACCGTTTCATCGACTATACACTCCAGACACAAACCATTCACATGTTTGCCAACCAGATGTAATGATGAGTTCAATGTACAATGTCTTTAGGGCAATCGAGCAAACACCACCTCTTCCTTCCTAATCTGAGCTTCGAATCTTGGCCCACCAACCTTTCTTTGGAGGGAATATAAATGCCGGCCCTTGTGCTCAGAGTCCCATCTCTTCTGCCTCTCACCTATCAAAATGGCTCTGATCTTACATTTGGCCTCACCTGTACCCAGTGTAACATTAACGTCAGTTATATCTCGTCTCAAAACTATTTTGGCTAACTGGGCTACAATTTCAATCCCTTCCACACCTGTACAGTTGTGGCCAAAAGTTTTGAGAATGGCACAAATATACATTTTCTCAAAGTCTGCTGCCTCAGTTTGTATGATGGCAATACGCATATACTCCATGATGATATGAGGAGTGATCAGATGAATTGTAATTAATTGCAAAGTCCCTCTTTGCCATGCAAATGAACTGAAAACCCCAAAAACTTTTTCCACTGCATTTCAGCCCTGCCACAAAAGGACCAGCTAACATCATGTCAGTGATTATCTCATTAACACAGGTGTGAGTGTTGACGGGGACAAGGCTGGAGATCACTATGTCATGCTGATTGAGTTCGTATAACAGACTGGAAGCTTCAAAAGGAGGGTGGTGCTTGGAATCAATAATTCTTCCTCTGTCAACCATGGTTACCTGGAAGGAAACACATGCCGTCATCATTGCTTTGCACGAAAAGGGCTTCACAGGCAAGGAAATTGCTGCCAGTAAGATTGCACCTAAATCAACCATTTATCGGATCATCAAGAACTTCAAGGAGAGCGGATCAATTGTTGTGAAGAAGGCTTCAGGGTGCCCAAGAAAGTCTAGCAAGCGCCAGGACCGTCTCCTAAAGTTGATTCAACTGCGGAATCGGGGCACCACCAGTACAGAGCTTGCTCAGGAATGGCAGCAGGCAGGTGTGAGTGCATCTGCACGCACAGTATGGCGAAGACTTTTGGAGGATGGCCTGGTGTCAAGAAGGGCAGCAAAGAAGCCACTTCTCTCCAGGAAAAAACATCAGGGACAGACTGATATTCTGCAAAAGGTACAGGGAGTGGACTGCTGAGGACTGGGGTAAAGTCATTTTCTCTGATGAATCCCCTTTCCGATTTGTTTGGGGCATCCGGAAAAACGCTTGTCCGGAGAAGACAAGGTGAGCGCTACCATCAGTCCTGTGTCATGCCAACAGTAAAGCATCCTGAGACCATTCATGTGTGGGGTTGCTTCTCAGCCAAGGGAGTGGGCTCACTCACAATTTTGCCTAAGATCACAGCCATGAATAAAGAATGGTACCAACACAATTTCAATCCCTTTCACACCTGTATGTGCTGGGACCCAGCAGAATCTCACTACACCCATTCTCTCAATTCTCCCCAATAACATGAATACCTCCAATAGTAGGTCACTCCTATTAAATTTACCAGATGATAAACTATTCGATACAGACAGAGAATCTGAGCATATTATCATTTTAACAGGTTGTACGTCCTCCACCCACTGGAGGGCAAATATTATCGCCAACAGTTCAACTTAGTAAACTGACAGTTCATCTGTTAGTCTTCTGCACATCAAATTCAGAAACGTAAACGCCTGCTCCTGTGAGCCCAACATCTGGGTCCTTGGAGCCATCTGTTAAAAGCTGTATAAAAGCATAAACGTATACCAATTTAATTGTCAACCAGTTTCACTGACTTCTGACCAATATTTACTTTTCTCTACCAAGGTTAGATCAACAACAGGATCTGGGAGTAACCATGGAGGAACATCCCCTATTACCAAAGAAGGGCCAACCTCCAACTCTCTCAAACCACTCTCATCAGCAAGCTTTCCAACTGTCCAACCAAAACCACTACCTTGTCTACTAGTACATTCCCAACATTCATCTAGAACAGTAGCAGTGGTATGCTAAACCTCTCTAAGCCTTTCAACCCAATAAGCTACCAAAAAATATTTTGCCGTGTATCCAAAGGCATCTCAACTGCCTCCTCTAGTAAGGCACATACAGATGTTGATTTAAATGCACCAATACATATTGTTTGTTGTGACGTGACTTTCATTAATGTGATGACTGTTATTTATTTCATCCACTAACTATGTTTAATTGTTACCCGATTTAAATTACCATGAAACTATTAACGAGTTACCATCGCCCAAATTAAACTCTAGAAATGATATATTGATAAGTAACTTATTAATCATCACCTCATATCAGTCTCATTCTGAAGAGTCGTAACCTTCTTGGATCTGCTAGAACCCCAGCTTTGCTTATTATTCAGTACTATTCAAATTGATTTAATTATTTATTTACTAACTAACTAAATAATTACATGGAATACACATACAATGACATGAGACAAAAGTCCCTAGTGGACTGACAAGATATGACAGCTTATTACAGAGAGGTGTGGAAAATAGAGAGAAAAAGGGAATTAATCGTGGATACATTGTATAACTATTGTCACATTAATCATAGACCTTGCACATGAACCACCACCCGTTTGGGGTAAGAAAATAATGAATGTATTTATGTGTTGAATGCCTTCGTTTTTCGTCTATCTTGGTCAGAACCAAGCCCTCGCGTGGGTGTAAGGCTCTGATTGTCCACCAGAGGCCACATTGTCCTTCTTCTTAGTTGTCTGTGCTTGTAGTGGAGTGAATTCAGAGCAGATATTCAGATGTACCAATGATTATCAGAGATGGGATTTTATCCTTCCCACCTTGTATCTTTAGTCAGTTTGAAGCACTTTACACGCACAGTTGCAAACTGGCAATGTTTAGGTCTGGGAGTTATCTTCTTCGCCTCAGGTTGAGTTTTAAGTTCTAACCATTTCCCACATGTAACTAACTCTCCATGCTTTTCTGGTCTGTTATGTTAATTCTTAGCGAGTACTTTTACATTTACATTACATTTAAGTCATTTAGCAGACGCTCTTATCCAGAGCAACTTACAAATTGGTGCATTCACCTATAATATCCAGTAGAACAACCACTTTACAATAGTGCATCTAAATATTTTAAAGGGGGGGGGGGGTTAGAAGGATTTAAGCACTCTGGCCAAAGGGGGGGTTCCGTCATGCTGACATGAACTCTGACATCACTCGTGGTGGGGCTAGTCACTGTGCATAGTTTATATGAAAAACAATTCTCATTAGAAACTAAAATCACATTCCTATCTTAACATAGTTTCATCAATTTTCATATCACATAGACAACGTATTGGATGGAAACTTGACCGATAGAATGTATACACTTTCCGAGGTACAGTATTTTTCTTGATACCATTCTTAATGTCATAAAATAAACAATGTGACATGATTATTCTTTAGATCCCCAATGCCCATTCCAAACATTCTGATGTTATATTGTTCCAGTGTTTACTTTTTGGACATTATTGTTTTGGAGGGAAAAGGTCTTCTGTAGACAAAGGAACATTCCTTTACCAATACTGAAGAGTAAGAGGGAGATCATGTAGTAACCAAAAAATTTGAAACATAAAGATATATATTTTTAAGATTCTTCTCAACAATTTCAACAAATTTACTCAGTTACAGTTCATATAAGGAAATCAGTCAATTGAAAGAAATGAATTAGATTGTAATCTATGGATTTCAGGTGACTGGGCAGGGGCGCACCCAATCATGAGTTTTTCCCACAAAATGGCTTTATTACAGACATAAATACTAAGTTTCATCAGCTGTCTGGATGGCTGACCACCACTTTACATGTGTTTACATTGTTTATTATAGTTTCCTCGTGACAGTGTAGAAGTAGTACTGCAACCTGTCTAGTAGATGGCAAGGTGTAGGCCTGTTCAAAGCACTCAAACTGGATTCTGTGACATGTGGAGTCAGATTGATGCTATCAGATTATTTTCTGAAAAAAAACATTAAAAAACTTTTAAAAACTATCAGATCGATCAGACCCTGGCTAACAAAGGATCACAGAATCCAGATTTCCCCCCAAAACCTTTAAGCCACACCTGGGGACATCGACCTCTGTTCCAGATGTAGTGCTTTAATCAAACCTTGTACTATTAAGTCCACTTTCTGCTCACCACTTTGTCCATTCCTCCATGAACTCAGTAACTAGTTCATTGAAAAATTCCTACAATGCTAAGGGTTTTTGGAAAGTGAGTCACCAGGCAGGCTTTTAGGATTAAGAAAATATTTACAATGGCTCCAGATTAAATTAGTACCAAATCAAGTGCAGCTGTTGAAGTTCATGTTCACAACTTCTCTAGATAAATTAGTACAAAGTGAGAGCTTAAGTGCACCTTTTAAAATCAAAAAGTTTCTGCCAGGTGCTTCTGCAAGTGCAACCCCACTGTGGTCAGGTAGAAATGGATTGTGCAGAAGACCACATTGAGAGTTGACATAAGGAATGTCTGAACGACTCCAAGCAGAGTATTTTTTAACAGCTGAAAGTGATGAATGCATAGACGATTGTATCCACGTTCATGTGTCTGGCCAGACCAACATTGTGAAACAGGCATAATGTGTCCAGTTGTTTTAATGTTTCTGAATAAGGCCAAGGAGAAACTTTAGCGTCCCTGGGACAGGTTAGTGACAAGCAATGGGATGATGAGGTAAACTGCACTCACATTCTTTAGGCACCCATGGTAACAGGCCGATTACTGTAAGTCAAACACCCTACACAAAAGGGACAGGTAAACTAGGAACATATGAGGGAGCGCTGACAATTTAGAACTTCAGCATTTGAACTACCAGAAACATTTGTTTACACAAGTGTTGTGAACCATATTCTCTTTTACTCCAGACCCAGTCTATTCCCAAACAGCAAGCACATGGTAGGCAGAAGAGAACGCCACATTTTAAAGACAAGGCATTTTGAAAGTCAAATTGTTTATTGATCAAATCATGCAAGAGTAGCAGGAACACCAGGCCAAATCAATATCATAACCGTAGAACATAAGTGTGTCAGCAATAGTAGCGTCCACCACTGTAAACAATTTGCATGGCGATGCACAAGTGAAGGAGATCCTCATTTCAAACAAGTGCATTGGTTTGCACATTTCCTCACCTCAGTTACCTTTGCCCTTTTCTTCAAATGGAGGCACAGTAACAGGGGAAAGACGATTAAGGAGTTGGGCAAACCAAATTATGATCTCCCCATCTAGCTTGTTGAGGGGTCGGGCCGTCTGTTCAAGGCCGGCAGCTTCTGCCGAGGCGCGGGGGCCGAGCGCTTCTGCCGAGGCGCGGGGGCCGGCCGCTTCTGCCGAGGCGCGGGGGCCGGCCGCTTCTGCCGAGGCGCGGGGGCCGGCCGCTTCTGCCGAGGCGCGGGGGCCGGACGCTTCTGCCGAGGCGCGGGGGCCGGACGCTTCTGCCGAGGCGCGGGGGCCGGACGCTTCTGCCGAGGCGCGGGGGCCGGACGCTTCTGCCGAGGCGCGGGACGCTTCTGCCGAGGCGCGGGGGCCGGACGCTTCTGCCGAGGCGCGGGGGCCGGACGCTTCTGCCGAGGCGCGGGGGGCGGACGCTTCTGCTGAGGCATTTGGACACAGCTTCACACTTGCCAGGGTATTGTGGCCTGTAGCTTCAGCATTTTGACCAGACACCACACTTGCTTGGGCATGGGATCCAGTTGGTTCAGGTCCAGTGTAGGCAGGATGCCCATAAGCGTCACCTAGGAAACAAAGAAAACACTGTGGTAAAACGCCAACCTTAAGCTATTGGAACTAGACTGTGATTTGAACTGAAGTAGTGTAAACCAAAACGCACCTTGAAGGGTAAAACAAGTTATCCCTCCAATTAGCAGGCAGCAAATCCAAGAAACACTACAAAACATTCAGACAGTTAAACACAAATAACCAGTGAAAACTAAGGTAAACCACCCAGATGACTATATTGAAAAACTAACCTCAAAGAGAGTCCAAAAGTCACAGACATTTTAGTGATCAAAACCACAACGGTATTCAGAACAAATACTAGAGAGACACCCTGACAGAATATCCCTGTTGCTGTGTCAAACAGCTGTTTTGGTTGCACCTCATAAAGGAATCCCAGACCCTTCTATCCTGGATGGCTAATTATGTACAGCTGTTAGCCAATGAACGTCATTTCAATTGGTTCAATTTCCCAATTGCGATTAGGTGCTCTTGATTTCATTCAGCTGGTGTGCACTGGTGTGCTGGAGGGTGGAGTTTGCACATTGACATTTTTTTTCACCTTTATTTAACCAAGTCGGCTAGGTGAGAACAAGTTCTCATTTACAACTGCGACCTGGCAAAGATAAAACAAAGCAGTGTGACACAAACAACACAGAGTTTACACATGGAATAAACAAACATGCAGTCAATAATACAATAGAGAAAAAGTCTATATACAGTGAGTGCAAATGAGGTAAGATAAATGAGGTAGACAATAAATAGGCCATAGTGGCGAAATAATTACAATTTAGCAATTAAACACTGGAGTGATAGATGTGCAAAAGATGAATGTGTAAGTAGAGATAGGTACTGGGGTGCAAAGGAGC
This sequence comes from Salmo trutta, assembly GCF_901001165.1. Lineage (NCBI taxonomy): Eukaryota > Metazoa > Chordata > Actinopteri > Salmoniformes > Salmonidae > Salmo > Salmo trutta. Next base: position 5,649,582 of record NC_042957.1, on the reverse strand, counting down.
AAAAAAATGAATACTAAATTATTTTATGGGGATGAGGTAGTTGGATGGGCTATTTACAGATGGGCTATGTACAGGTGCAGTGATCTGTGAGCTGCTCTGACAGCTGGTGCTTAAAGCTATTGAGGGAGATATGGGTCTCCAGCTTCAGTGATATTTGCAATTCGTTCCAGTCATTGGCAGCAGAGAACTGGAAGGAAAGGCGGCCAAACGAGGAATTGGCTTTGGGGATGACCAGTGAAATATACCTGCTGGAGCACGTGCTACGGGTGGGTGCTGCTATGGTGACCAGTGAGCTGAGATAAGGCGGGGCTTTACCTAGCAAAGACTTATAGATGACCTGGAGCCAGTGGGTTTGGCGACGAATATGTAGCGAGGGCCAGCCAACGAGAGCATACAGGTCGCAGTGTTACGAAGTATATGGGGCTTTGGTGACAAAACTGATTGCACTGTGATAGACTGCATCCAATTTGCTGAGTAGAATGTTGGAGGCTATTTTGTAAATGACATCGCCAAAGTCAAGGATCCGCAGGATAGTCAGTTTTACGAGGGTATGTTTGGCAGCATGAGTGAAGAATGCTTTGTTGCAAAATAGGAAGCCGATTGGAGATTTAATTTTGGATTGGAGATGCTTCATGTGAGTCTGGAAGGAGAGTTTACAGTCTAACCAGAAACCTAGGTATTTGTAGTTGTCGACATATTCTAAGTCGGAACCGTCCAGAGTAGTGATGCTGGACGGGCGGGCAGGTGCGGGCAGCGATCGGTTGAAGAGCATGCATTTAGTTTTACTTGCATTTAAGAGCAGTTGGAGGCCACGGAAGGAGAGTTGTATGGCATTGAAGCTCGTCTGGAGGTTAGTTAACACAGTGTCCAAAGAAGAGCCAGAAGTATACGGAATGGTGTCGTGTGCGTAGAGGTGGATCCGAGAATCACCAGCAGCAAGAGCGACATGATTGATATATACAGAGAAAAGAGTCAGCTGGAGAATTGAACCCTGTGGCACCCCCATAGAGACTCCCAAAGGTCCGGACAACAGGCCCTCCGATTTGACACACTGAACTCTGTCTGAGAAGTAGTTGGTTAACCAGGCGAGGCAGTCATTTGAGAAACCAAGGCTATTGAGTCTGCCGACAAGAATGTGGTGATTGACAGAGTCGAAAGCATTGGCCAGGTCGATGAATACTGCTGCCCAGTATTGTCTCTTATCGATGGTGGTTATGATATCGTTTAGGACCTTGAGCGTGCCTGAGGGGCACTCATGACCAGCTCGGAAACCAGATTGCATAGCGGAGAAGGTACGGTGGGATTCGAAATGGTCGGTGATCTGTTTGTTAACTTGGCTTTCGAAGACCTTAGAAAGGCAGGGTAGGATAGATATAGGTCTGTAGCAGTTTGGGTCTAGCGTGTCTCCCCCTGTGAACAGGAGGATGACCGCGGCAGCTTTCCAATCTTTGGGGAACTCAGACGCTACGAAACAGAGGTTGAACAGGTCTGGAGTTAACCACGGGATATATCTGTTCCTGGTTCAACATTTTTTGAATGGGGCATGATTATTTGAGATTGTGAGGAAAGCACTTTTAAAGAATAACCAGGCATCTTCTACTGACGGAATGAGGTCAATATCCTTCCAGGATACCAGGGCCAGGTAGATTAGAAAGGCCTGCTCGCTGAAGTGTTTTAGGGAGCGTTTGACAGTGATGAGGGTTGGTCGTTTGACCGCTGACCCATTACGGACGCAATGAATGAGGCAGTGATCGCTGAGATCCTGGTTGAAGACAGCAGAGGTGTATTTGGAGGGAAGGTTGGTTAGGATGATATCTATGAGGGTGCCTGTGTTTACGGATTTGGGGTTGTACCTGGTAGGTTCATTGATAATTTGTGTGAGATTGAGGACATCAAGCTTAGATTGTATGATGGCTGGGGTGTTAAGCATGTCCCAGTTTAGGTCACCTAACAGCACGAGCTCTGAAGATAGATGGGGGGCAATCAATTCATATATGGTGTCCAGGGCACAGCTGGGGGCAGTAGGTGGTCTATAGCAAGCGGCAATGGTTAGAGACTTGTTTCTGGAAAGGTGGATTTTTAAAAGTAGAAGCTCAAATTGTTTGGGCACAGACCTGGATAGTAAGACAGAACTCTGCATCACATCATGGACCAATCCGACAGGTTTTAAAAGGGTGAACTCTACCCACCCATTCTGGATTGAGCCAATTGTTTTTCAACAGGAGTCAACCGTTGACGTATGGTGAACAACAGAGATGATTGTATGACAAAAGAAACACCAAATTCAGTTCAACATTTTACAGAAAAACAGTCCGTTTAACATTCATCAATCTGTTACAGATCAGACACACCGGTAGGATTGTCAAATGTTTGCCTGCCGATTAGTATTTAACACCTCCAATTATTGTCAGCAGTCAATCTCTTTTATGTTCACACAGAAAAGATTGTGAAGTCGTCAACCACTCAGCCTTGTTAAAATATTCCAAACCAGAAGCTAGTGTTTGTTGGTAATGTATGTCCGTGTGAGTTGCTTTATGGTCTCGTCAATGTTAGCTAGCTGTGCTGGTGTTGTAGAAAGACCTTGTTGATACTAGTCAGATGCCCACAGCTAGATAACTCGCTAGCAAGATGACAAAGAAACCATTTTATCCACTCTCCATAATTGCATACAGCCAAAATATACATTTTTTTTAGCTACCTGGCTAAAGTTAGCTAAATGGTTACCATGATTCGCTAGCTAGCTAGCTGTTGTGCTAGCATTATGCTGCACTCACCACACCATTCGTTTCATATGAAGTGTGTGTGACTGCCTTGCTCAGTAGCTAACTAATAATCTAGTGTACTTTATCAAACCTAACAAAAAATCCTTCTTCAAACACAAAACTCTTAGCTAGACATAAAATATATAAAGACTTGATATAGAAAAAAAAGTTGTATTATGCAGCGTTATTGTTTTAGGTACAACAATTCTGATGAAATTTGCCTTCTTTTTTTCCTTTTTCTTGTCGCTACCCCACGTGGAGGTTCCTGCTCTCTGATTGGCTCAAAGTCAAGTTGTCAGCCAAAGTCAGGTTCATCCGTACACAACAGGTATGTCTTTTGTTCTAGCATGATAAGGAACGGCCTCCTACCGTGATAAGTACCAATCCGCAATCTGTCGACAGTCAGACAATGAATGCTAGACATTGAAAGAAAGTTGATTTGAACAACTAGAGAGCACATATGAGTTTATAAAATATTTCCCTCAACATTTCTATGGTAGTATTTTGGCTACTTGGCTACTTTGAAGCAAGGTAAGACATGCCTCATTATATGAAGAAAAAAGGTCCAGGTTTCAAACAATTAAGGAACGAATAAAATATAGAGATGGTAATGATAGACCTAACTGTCTTCTGGTAGATGGAAAGGCTTTCCCTAAAACCTTCTCTATTAAATGTTAACTAGCTACAAAGTAGCCTATACCTACCTGTCAGATTGATATCATGACTACTTGCATCAATCAGTGGTCTTTTGTTTGGCAAACTCCATCTCATGTCTTCTACAGAAACACTGCTAACCCAACAACAGTGCTAGGTGCCTGTACTACAGAAACACTGCTAACCCAACAACAGTGCTAGGTGCCTGTACTACAGAAACACTGCTAACCCAACAACAGTGCTAGGTGCCTGTACTACAGAAACACAGCTAACCCAACAACAGTGCTCGGTGCCTGTACTACAGAAACACAGCTTACCCAACAACAGTGCTAGCTGCCTGTACTACAGAAACACTGCTAACCCAACAACAGTGCTAGCTGCCTGTACTACAGAAACACTGCTAACCCAACAACAGTGCTAGGTGCCTGCTCACTTGAATTAAAGGGTAACTACACAAAAAGAAATCTAAATTTCATAGGATTTTCCCAGACCTTAAAGGTGGTCTCCTGATTTTCTTTTTACTTTTTTGTGTACATCCAATGTTATTGTTTTTATATTAACAAAGGTTGACTTTGAAAGCAAAAACATGAAAATTAAAAAAAAATGGCAATAGAATGTATAGAATGCACAGTATAGAATGCTCACCCACTCTACCCATTGTGAGTGAAAATGCGCTTTGGTGATACAATTTTACTTTTAAATACATTTTTACCAAGACAGATATGAGTCTTCATGTTATAAATCGTTCAGTGGGGTGTTTCTTTAGCATATCATTATACACAAAAAGTGGGATTTCATCACCTTCTGTTGACAGAGCCACGCAGCTTTCTCTAATCATTTTTGTTTTGTTTTACACATTGTGATGATTGTCTTCAAAGTTGCTTCCGTGGGTCTCAAAAAGCAAAATGAACATGACAAGACCTGAAATAAATGTAAAAGGCCTTGAAAATAAAAAGCTTGTGGTACGCTCAGTACTCCATTGACATTTCACAGAGATACGCTTGTTTTTGTGACAAATATTTTTAAAAGAACAGTAATTTTGCATTAATATGAACAGCATATATTAAAATATTTACATGTCGTTAAATCGATATCCATCTTGCCTCTATACTGTTTTATGTCCTCTGGATTCTAGAAGAAAGATGACGAGTTCAACAGTAGCCTTAATTCTGACACGGCATCCAGTTTAGCTGACACAATGACATATACAAGAGTTTCAGTAGTAGAGGTAATGATTCATTGTGGATATAAACATAGGTGTAATACATTTAATTGCTATTAATGATTAAGTACTTCTTTTTTCCCCCCATTTTTCATGATATCCAATTGGTAGTTATAGTCCTGTCCCATGGCTACAACTCCCTTATGGACTCAGGAGAGGCAAAGGTCGAGAGCCATGCATCCTCCGAAACACAACCCCGCCAAGCCACACTGCTTTTTGACACCCGCCCGCTTAAGCCAGCCCACCAATGTGTTGGAGGAAATGCTGTTCAACTGACAACTGAAGACTGCAGGCGCCCGGCCCACCACGAGGTGTCACTACAGTTCAATGAGCCAATGAAAGCTTGGCCATCCTACAAGGGTAAAACCTCAAATATTTCTTAACTTCTCCAGGCACCACTACACACTGTGTACAGTAATCTGCAGCACTCAGTCATGTTGTCAATGGTACATCCTCCAGAAACATACATCTGTTTTCCATGTTTCAAGTTTTATTAGTCGTATGTACAGAATACACATGGTATACACCATCCAAGAAAAACATTGTGTGCAAAGCTGTCATCAAGTCAAAGGGTGGCCACTTTGAACTATCTCAAATATAAAATATATTTTGATTTAACACTTTTTTTGGTTACTACATGATTATGTGACTACGAAATGTGTTATTTCATAGTTTTGATGTCTTCACTATTATTCTACACTGTAGAAAATAGTCAAAATTAAGAAAAACCCTTGAATTAGTAGGTGTTCTAAAACTTTTGACCGGTAGTGTATGTTTGGGTGCACCCCTGCCCAGTCATGTGGAATCCATAGATTACAGCCAAATTAATTTATTTCAATTTACTGATTTCCTTATATGTAACTCAGTAAAATTGTTGCATTTATTTGGACACACCTACTCATTCAAGGGCTTTTCTTTATTTGACTATTTTCTACATTGTAGGATAATAGTGAGGACATCAACACTGTGAAATAACACATATGGAATCAAGTAGTAACCAAAAAAGTGTTAAACCAATCAAAACATTGTAGAATAACACATATGGAGTCATGTAGTGTCACGGATCCCCCGGTACTGCTGCTCATACCGTTCACCAGCTCCGGAGGTCTACGTCACTGGCCTTCTAGGCGTCACTGAACTGGATTCATAACCACCTGGTTCCTATTTCCCCTAATTAGTGTGTGTATACATGTGCCCTCTGTTCCCCATTGTCCTTGTCGATTATTGTTCCATGTCCGTTGGTCATGTGAGTACCTGTGCTCTGTGGTATCGGCTTTCGTGCTACGTTTGCATTTCGTGCTACTGTACATTGTATTTCGTTTACATACCATGTTAGTGTGCACTTGTTATTACAGGCCTCGTCCCGTGTATCGTTATAACGGGCCTCGTCCCGTGTATTGTTATTACAGGCCTCGTCCCGTGTATCGTTATTACAGGCCTCGTCCCGTGTATCGTTATTACAGGCCTCGTCCCGTGTATCGTTATTACAGGCCTCGTCCCGTGTATCGTTATTACAGGCCTCGTCCCGTGTATCGTTAGTACGGGTCTCGTCCCGTGTATCGTTACTACGGGTCTCGTTCCGTGTATCGTTATAACGGGCCTCATCCCGTGTATCGTTATAACGGGCCTCATCCCATGTATCGTTATAACGGGTCTCGTCCCGTGTATCGTTACTACGGGCCTCGTCCCGTGTATCGTTATAACGGGTCTCGTCCCGTGTATTGTTATTACAGGCCTCGTCCCGTGTATCGTTACTACGGGTCTCGTCCCGTGTATCGTTATAACGGGCCTCGTCCCGTGTATCGTTATAACGGGCCTCGTCCCGTGTATTGTTATTACAGGCCTCGTCCCGTGTATTTATTTGAGGTTTACACCTCGCTCTTAAGTTTGCGTTACAGCCCTGTGTGATATATATACTCATGTGTTTGTTTTTGGGCTTCGTCCCCATCATGTTCATGACCTATGCTATTTTTGGGTATTGAAATAAAAAATCTATTTTGTGTTCCTGCTCCTGTCTCCAATCAGTATACAATGTGACATGTAGTAACCAAAAAAGTGTTAAACCAATCAAAACATTGGAGAATAACACATATGGAGTCATGTAGTAACCAAAAAAGGGTTAAACCAATCAAAACATTGGAGAATAACACATATGGAGTCATGTAGTAACCAAAAAGGTGTTAAACAAATCAAAATATTGTAGAATAACACATATGGAATCATGTAGGAACCAAAAAATGGTTAAAGCAGCTCCTTATTTATAATCACTATATTTACTTCACAAGCAGTAATTATACCAGTTGACTGAACATAGCATGGACACATAGTACTGACACTCACTCCGCAGTGGTTGGGAATGGGAGCTGAACACGCAGCAACCCAGACCCTCTACTGTCGGAGATTACACATACCGACTCAAATAAAAGTAATTCATAAAAAAATAATTTCAATGAATTCAAAAATAATAATAATCATTATAATTACATGTTTCATTGGACTTACCAATGGAATCATAAGTCGTATTTATATATATATATATATATATATATATATATTATACTGAACAAATATATAAACACAATTTTGAGCCACCCTATGAAACTCCCAATCATGGCCGTATGTGAAGCAGCCTGGATTCGAACCAGGTACTGCAGTGATGCCTCTTGCACTGAGATGCTGTGTCTTAGACTACTGCGCCACTCGGGAGACATTTTGTGCACGTATTTGTTTACATGCTTGGGATGGGTTGCATTCCCTTCCACATTCTCCTCTACAGAAATTACTACAAACCCAAATGGACATTATATAATGCTTAAAGGAAATCTGGCACAAGGATGGGTTCCCTTCCACATTCTCCTCTACAGAAATTACTACAAACCCAAATGGACATTATATAATGCTTAAAGGAAATCTGGCACAAGAAAAAATCTATTTTCTGAACTGTTGTTTCCCAAATGAAGATGAACCAAAGTTCATTAATATACGAAAACTATCTCAATGTAACAGGAATATTATATTTGATTTGAATTGTGCACGGGATGTAACTCTAGACAAGTCCTCGACTAAACTACAGTATATCCTCTTCCTAACATGTCTAAGGTATTAAATCACAGCATCAAAGAGATGGGTCTATGTGAACTGTGGAGATATAAACATCCTGTATGGATCGACGCTGGTAGACGAGAAGCAAATACAGGGAGTGAACATTTCATTAACAACGGACATGAAACAGGACAGGACAGCCTGGCGCCCACGAGCGCCAGAGAGGGTGACACATCCTACTGAAATAGAATATTCCTTTCCTGATATATTTACAACTCATAATCAATAATTTTACTTTTTTATTGTAAACTTTTCTTTAATTGACTGTTTCTGAATGAAAATACCTTCTTAGAATAAATTCTGACCATAACCCATAGTCCTTCATGTTAAAGCCCAAACCTCCTACGCCAATAACAAAGACTGGGTGATTCAACACAATATTACTTGGAGATAAGGAGTTTACCTCATATATCAACACACAGATAGACAGGTTTTTGGAAATAAATGTAGATAATGAAGTATGCCCAACTGTTGTCCTAGGGATGCTCTTAAAGTATATATGAGAGGTTGTATCATGTCTTGCTCTTCACGTAAGACACACAAGATCCATAAAGAATTAGACTTAGAAAGAAAACAGTTTAGATAGAAAATGCGAAAACCCTTCAACAGTTGAACACTTTGAAGCTCCAATATAACACAATAAAACACCTGATCTGCAGAGATTGCTGCCATGATATCCAAGACAACAATATGTTGAGCAAGGTGAAAGTGCAGGGAAAAATGCTTGTTTGGAACGGACCATCTATAAAATTCAAACCCAGATGGTAGCATAACAATGGATCCGTCTGAAATCAACTCAGTCATTAAAACATTTTATCACAAACTTTATCAATTTGAAAACAAGAGTTGAAAGGAGGATATAGACGATTTCCATTTTACCAATGATAAGTGAACCAGACAAAATAAATATGGATAGAAACTGTCACGTCCTGACCAGCAGGTGGAGTAGGTGTATAAGGGTTGGTCAGGGCATGGCAGAAGAAGTTGGGTTTTCTTTGTTCTGTCTAGGTTGGGTGTTTCTATGTAGAGGTAATTGGGGTGGACTTCCAATTGAAGGCAGCTGTGTGGTGTTGCCTTTGATTGGAAGTCCTATATTAGTTGGGTGTGTTTGTCTGTGTGTTTGTGGGGAATTGTGGTGAGCACTGCTTTTTTTGGTTTAGCATGCTACACTGTCGTATTGTGAGTACTGTTCATTGTTTTCCCAGTGGATACTTTACTTGTTTTGTTAATTAAAGAAACATGAGTGTCCACACTTCTGCTGCGCCTTGGTCTTCCTTTCAAATCTACGATGGATACTGTGACAGAAACATTACCGAGGTCACTTTTTGGAGGCTATCAATAATCTAGAGATTGGGAAATCTCCTGGAAATGTTGGATTCCAAGTGGAATTTTATACACACTTTCGTCATAAATTACTAAAGCCTATGTTACTTATGCTAACAGCAGCTCTAGAGAAAAATGAACTACGATCACCCTACAGTACATAAAATGAAAGATAAGGATCCACTGTCATGAGGATCCTTCCGCCCAGTATTACCCTTGAATGTGGATTACAAAATCATTGCTAAGGTACTGGCTTTTTGCATAGAAACAGTAATGCGAAAGTTGATTCACTCAGATCAAACAGGTTTAATATGGAACAGGATGTTTTCAGACAATCTCCACTGGTTTTATCAATATAATCTATCATACCAGGCACTGGAACATTCCATATGTGGTAGAATCATAAAAAAGCATTTGATTGTGTGGAATGGGCATATTTGGTGGCTGTTTAAAAAAAGTTTTTTTTGTGCGTTATTTATTTCCTGGATAGAGTTATTGTACAATTCCCCCAAAGCATCTCTATAAATAAATGGACAGATCTTTGAGTCATTTAAGTTATCCAGAGGGACAAGACAAGGATGACCTTTGTGTTCTTTTTCCCCCCCCTAGCCACAGAACCCCTAGCATCAATAATTACAACTCATGGTTTAATCCAGGGCCTAGAGATTGGTGGAGATCAACATGTGATGTCATTTATCTGAACCAGAAATGACATTCTCTGTCATTTATTTTACTGCTGTTGGACGCATGGTGATCAGGATTCAAAGTGAATTAGGAGAAAATTAGAAATGGGAATTATTTCAGTTATGGCTTCTCAAGTAAATGTAAGGATAAATGGTCAATGAGACATATTAAATACCTGGCCGTACTGACACTATACAATCTGGAGGAGGCATATCAAATAAATTATTTCCTTTAAAAGTAACTTTCATAAAAAATATATATATATATATATATATATATATATATATATTCAAAACCAAATGTTTTAGGCTTAGTGATAGTGAAACATCATTTCTGGTCTTCATTTTGACAGTTCATTGCAAAAGTGATATATTTTAGTAGTAAATCTAGCTCTTTCTGCCCCTAGCGGTTAACTCGACCAAAGAAATCGTGAAGTAGAGGCACCTTAAGAAGGTACCTTTGGTATGTGGAGCGTGCCAATATATTTTGCCTGATGCTTCCTTGACTAGACTGACATTACACAATTCAAAAGGCAGTAAGGCACATTTCTGCATATGACCAAATTCAATGTTTTTTTTGCTTACTGTTTCATACGCATCTACATATGCTTTTACAAAGAAATGAAACATGCAATCTATGAGGATTAGTCATAGTTACGTCCGTCCTAAGAAGAAATAGATCACAACGGTCGTCATGTCAACTTGGAGTATTTCTTCCCAACTGATTGGTGGCAATAGTTTGCTAAAACGTAAATGTTTGTGAAATCTAATCCCACATGAGGCAGATATATATTATCCTTTATGTACAATATTCATCCCGTGCCCACACCATTTTTATTCCGACAAGTAAAAGCATACCTGGTCACCCTGGTAATAGAAGTTTTTATACAGTACCCTAACCAATCTGAGAGTTAATTCAACCATTGGAATAATAGATGTAAGTGTTTATACAGTACCCTAACCAATCTGAGAGTTAATTCAACCATTGGAATAATAGATGTAAGTGTTTATACAGTACCCTAACCAATCTGAGAGTTAATTCAACCATTGGAATAATAGATGTAAGTGTTTATACAGTACCCTAACCAATCTGAGAGTTAATTCGACCATTGGAATAATAGATGTAAGTCTTTATACAGTACCCTAACCAATCTGAGAGTTAATTCGACCATTGGAATAATAGATGTAAGTGTTTATACAGCACCCTAACCAATCTGAGAGTTAATTCAACCATTGGAATAATAGATGTAAGTCTTTATACAGTACCCTAACCAATCTGAGAGTTAATTCGACCATTGGAATAATAGATGTAAGTGTTTATACAGCACCCTAACCAATCTGAGAGTTAATTCAACCATTGGAATAATAGATTTAAGTCTTTATACAGTACCCTAACCAATCTGAGAGTTAATTCAACCATTGAAATAATAGATGTAAGTGTTTATACAGTACCCTAACCAATCTGAGAGTTAATTCAACCATTGGAATAATAGATGTAAGTGTTTATACAGTACCCTAACCAATCTGAGAGTTAATTCAACCATTGGAATAATAGATGTAAGTGTTTATACAGTACCCTAACCAATCTGAGAGTTAATTCAACCATTGGAATAATAGATGTAAGTGTTTATACAGTACCCTAACCAATCTGAGAGTTAATTCAACCATTGGAATAATAGATGTAAGTGTTTATACAGCACCCTAACCAATCTGAGAGTTAATTCAACCATTGGAATAATAGATGTAAGTGTTTATACAGTACCCTAACCAATCTGAGAGTTAATTTGACCATTGGAATAATAGATTTAAGTCTTTATACAGCACCCTAACCAATCTGAGAGTTAATTCAACCATTGGAAAAATATCTACTGCTTAAATACTGCTGGTTGGATTGAATTGAGCCCCTAATCTTCATTTTCAAGGTGATGGTTGCACTTTTCTTCGCAACACAATACCGCAATAAATGTGAGTCCACATTTCAAAGATTTGTTTTGGGGGATTGCAACATACACTGCAAGGGGAAATAGATGTCAGAAATCCAGTGCTTTACCACTGTAAGCTAACTGTCCAGAACCATATTTGCTTGCAATGCACATCATTGTATTATCAGATCATGCCAGTGGACTTCTGGTAAGTATACTTTAGTGAGCAAGTGTTGGGATCAAGTGTAACTATGTTTACCCTCACCCAAAATGAATGCTGTATTTATGAGTAATTCCCCCCCACCCACAACTTCTCACCAAAATGCATTTTTTATTTTAGGGTTTTGGGCAAAGGCTGAAATTGGGGTTGAGAGTTACCCTTTAATATTACTGAACTTAACTATAAATGCAACATGCAATAATTTCAAACATTTTACTGAGTTACAGTTCGTTTAGAAATCAGTCAATTGAAATCAATTCATTAGGCCCTAATCTGTTGATTTCAAATGACTGGGAATATAAAATATCTGTTGATCACAGATAAAGTTTAAAAAAAAGTAGGGGTGTGGATCAGAAAACCAGTCAATATCTGAAATGAACAACATTTGCCTCATGCAGCACAACACATGTCCTTTGCATAGAGTTAATCAGGCTGTTGATTGTGGCTTGTGGAATGTTGTCCCACTCCTTTTCAATGGCTGGTTAACATTCACAGGAGTCCTCTTCCATTTGGGATCTTTACAGTCCCATTGATCAAACAACCATGAAAAGATAGGCTCTCTCTCCCTCAGTTATGCACATAAACAAAATCAATAACTAATGCTAGCCAGAGCAAGATAAGCTCAAATCGAACTAAGGAACAGTAGATAAACCCTCTCAAATGTTTTCAGCTGTGTGTCAGAATTGCACTGATAATCAATGGAGAATTGTAGCCTCCTCGTCCTTCTGCAGCTTGCCTGGCAATCCATGCTTGTGCCAACCAAGCACCCAAGCTAACTGGCTAAAGTTTGCTAGCTTGCTAGCAAGCTTATTCCAGACAGAAACGAGAGAACATCTCACTGACCATTTTACTCAGCGTAGCAGAGCTGGTTAGGCTGTTTACATGTTATCTAGTTCTTGACTAACTATTACTTTTGTTGTCTACGTTTACTGACACCGGTCATATTCAGCAGGTGTTGCACGTTCGTAAATTCATCAGATGTTCTGCGTTCTGGCACACAGACGAGAGTGCTCTGAAATCGGAGTAGATAACCAGAGTGAATTTACCAACGCAAGAGATATGCTAACTGTATATGCTAACAGTCATTCAAATTCTTGCTAGCTGACCAAATGACACATGCATCTCTAGCTGTGTATAGCCACCAAAAAGAATATATGGGGGAAAAGTCAGTCACTCACCCTATCTTCCAGTGGCATGGCATGACATCCTCCTAGCAGCTAGCTAGCTACCTAGCTAACGTTAGCCTTGCAAAAATAGCCAACCTAGCATTACATCACTCGGTGTAAAACCATTTTACACAACATTATCTCATCACCAATAGTTTGCTAATTACACAAACAACATAGAAATACATTGATGAAATATTCATGAACTTTTTACTCATTTTAAACTTTCCAAACATTTACACATTGGAGCGCTGTGAATATCGCTACCTCTCCTCAGTAAACACCACAAAGAGAAAGAGTGAGAGCTCAGTGCAGGTGAAAAAGGAAAGAGAAGAAATCATAAAATGAGTCGCTCCCTAAATAAAACTCCTGGTCGCACAGCGCTCCCTAAATAAAACTCCTGGTCGCACAGTGCTCCCTAAATAAAACTCCTGGTCGCACAGTGCTCCCTAAATAAAACTCCTGGTCGCACAGTGCTCCCTAAATAAAACTCCTGGTCGCACAGTGCTCCCTAAATAAAACTCCTGGTCGCACAGTGCTCCCTAAATAAAACTCCTGGTCGCACAGTGCTCCCTAAATAAAACTCCTGGTCGCACAGTGCTCCCTAAATAAAACTCCTGGTCGCACAGTGCTCCCTAAATAAAACTCCTGGTCGCACAGCAAAGGTATTTCGTTTTATATGAGCCAAATTGGTCACACTTTAGAGCCTAGTTTAAGACACATTGAAGCCATAAGTCAATGGTGAAACCTGACAACGATTTTCGTAGGCGGGATACACACACACTCAGATACACACACACACACACACACACACTACCTAATAACATCTAAACCACCTGCTATAGGCCTATTCAGGGCATACGTGATTCCACTATCCCAAAGTCTACTATCGAGGCATCAGAACATCACAGCTTCTCTCATAGTGTGTTGTGGTAACTTATAAAACACACACACATATACACACACAGCTTCTCTCATAGTGTGTTGTGGTAACTTATAAAACACACACACACACACAGCTTCTCTCCTAGTGTGTTGTGGTAACTTAACACTCAGATCTAGCTCTAACTATGAGGAAGTTAGACGGATAACTAACTTCAAGGAGAAAGAGAGAACAGAACAACTAGCTTCTAGAACTCTGTCCCCCAAACACATAGAATGCCAAATGTGCCGGGAGCACTAGAGGGATTTAGATTTGAGATTCCTCTCTCCGTCTCTGTGTCTGTGTAAGAGATACGACTGATGGGATTGGAAGTGACAAGGCTATAATTCAGTTTGGTCATGGAGCAGTCCCTTGCAGGATCCTTCCCCTCTTCTCTCCTCTCTCCCTTCGTCCTTCCCCTCTCCCCTCGTCCTTCCCCTCCCCTCTCTCCCTTCCACTCTCCACTCTCCCTTCGTCCTTCCCCACTCCTCTCCCTTCCTCCTTCGTCCTTCCCCACTCCTCTCCCTTCCTCCTTCGTCCTTCCCCTCTCCACTGTCCCTTCGTCCTTCCCCACTCCTCTCCCTTCCTCCTTCGTCCTTCCCCACTCCTCTCCCTTCCTCCTTCGTCCTTCCCCACTCCTCTCCCTTCCTCCTTCGTCCTTCCCCACTCCTCTCCCTTCCTCCCTCGTCCTTCCCCTCCCCTCTCTCCCTTCCACTCTCCACTCTCCCTTCGTCCTTCCCCACTCCTCTCCCTTCCTCCTTCGTCCTTCCCCACTCCTCTCCCTTCGTCCTTCGTCCTTCCCCTCCCCACTCTCCCTTCCTCTCTCCACTCTCCCTTCGTCCTTCCCCTCCCCTCTCTCCCTTCCACTCTCCACTCTCCCTTCCTCCTTCGTCCTTCCCCACTCCTCTCCCTTCCTCCCTCGTCCTTCCCCTCCCCTCTCTCCCTTCCACTCTCCACTCTCCCTTCGTCCTTCCCCACTCCTCTCCCTTCCTCCTTCGTCCTTCCCCACTCCTCTCCCTTCGTCCTTCGTCCTTCCCCTCCCCACTCTCCCTTCCTCTCTCCACTCTCCCTTCGTCCTTCCCCTCCCCTCTCTCCCTTCCACTCTCCACTCTCCCTTCCTCCTTCGTCCTTCCCCTCCCCTCTCTCCCTTCCACTCTCCACTCTCCCTTCCTCCTTCGTCCTTCCCCACTCCTCTCCCTTCCTCCTTCGTCCTTCCCCTCTTCTCTTCTCTCTCCTTCCCTTCTTCCTCCATATGAACTGTGTGATGGAGAGTGAAACCATGTCAAGGCCTCTATCAAATAGCTGTGTGAACAGCCATGGTCCTGGGTGACTCAATGTACTTTATCCTCTGTTTCATCCCTCTATCCTGCCATCTCCACAACTCCTTTCCTTCACTTCTCATCTCTCCTTTCCTGTCTCCTCCTCTCTACCTCTCCTTCACTTCTCATCTCTCCTTTCCTCAGTCTCTATCCTCTCTACCTCTCCTTCACTTCTCATCTCTCCTTTCCTCAGTCTCCACCCACTATACCTCTCCCCCACTTCTCATCTCTCCTTTCCTCACTCACCCTTAACATAGTCAACTTCAAGGACAACGTGTGTGTGTGTGTGTGTGTGTGTGTGTGTGTGTGTGTGTGTGTGTGTGTGTGTGTGTGTGTGTGTGTGTGTGTGTGTGTGTGTGTGTGTGTGTGTTGGGGCGGTGGGGGGGTTGTTAAGACCTGTATGAGCTTCAGGAGGATATTGGAGTTGGATTGTATTCTCTCTGTAAAGGCTGTGATCACAGAGTCTCTGCTGTGGACTACGCTGTCAAGGTAACTAATATTATATACTTTTACCATACAGTCTACAGTCCTCTATTGGACTATATATACACATTTTAGTCATTTAGCAGAAGCTCTTACGCAGAGGGACTTACAGTCAGACTAGAAATGGGATATTCTAATTTGCAGTTTTTCCCGCATTACAGCATTAACAACAATTTATTAATGAATGAACCTCTGAAATGAGATCAATTTAATCTCTTCTTTATACAAGTCTTCACACGCAAATCACATGACCTTTTTTCATGAATCACATGCTTGAAGAACAGCAAAGAAATGATCTACTATGTCAGTGTTTACAGTACCCTCTTACAGGCAATTAGGCATGTGTGATATAATCAGAAAGATATTATCAAATTGAGCGCATATCAATTAAGAATATTTTGTCTGGTGGGTGGGTGGGGGGGGGGGGCGACTGGAAGGAATTCCAGTGGAAAGATTCCTTAGGGATGCAAAGACGCGCGCACACACACACACACACACACACACACACACACACACACACACACACACACATCTGGAGGTAAAGCTACCTAGGCACCTTGCAAGCCTTTTCCCCTACAGAAGTAACCCTGAAGCTCTGATCTGAAGCTAACTTCTCTTTGTAAATGTCATTGGATAGATGGAATATAAAACGGAGGACCCTGCCTGAGGCACCTGGAGAAGGCTTTAATCCCAAAGCATTTTTTTGTATGATAACAAAAAAAACTGTATGCAATCCATTTTCTATCAAGAGAGGCTGAATAGTGAGTACTCAGTGTAGTGTACAGTAATGTTTGTTTTACCATGACCATTATATTAAACCAGGCAGGACCGCAAGGTAGTAGAAATCTCTCTCCTTCTGCAGTAGGATTGGAATTGTTTGATTTCCAATCAATGTTTATATTACAGTTAAACTTTAACTTCATTGACCTGTTCCTAGATCAGTGCTTAGGGCTAGCAGCTCTGTATCTCTGCCTACCCTCCTAAACTGCTGTAGCTAGGTTTTCCCTCCACAAAAGGAAGCCTGAAAGACATGAAGTCTGTTATGAAAGACGAAGCCTGAGAGCAATGTTTGGCCAGGGAGTCAGTGGGCATGTCTAGGAAAGCCAGGAGAGCTGGAGACATTATCTGGGTCAAATGAAGAGGTGGATAGGGAGATACAGAGATACACCATGGAGAGATACAGGGATACACTATGGAGAGATACAGGGATACACTATGGAGAGATACAGGGATACACTCTGGAGAGATACAGGGATACACTATGGAGAGATACAGGTATACACTATGGAGAGATACAGGGATACACTATGGAGAGATACAGGGATACACTATGGAGAGATACAGGGATACACTATGGAGAGATACAGGGATACACCATGGAGAGATACAGGGATACACTATGGAGAGATACAGGGATATACTATGGAGAGATACAGGGATACACTCTGGAGAGATACAGGGATACACTATGGAGAGATACAGGGATACACTATGGAGAGATACAGGGATACATAAGAAAAGGTCATGTGTGTAACCTTTATTTAACGAGGCAAGTCAGTTAAGAACAAATTCTTACTTACAATGAGAGCCTACTGGGGAACAGTGGGTTAACAGTCTTGTTCAGGGGCAGAATGACAGATTTTTACCCTGTCAGCTCGAGGATTCAAGAGCTCTAACCACTAGGCTACCTGCCACCCCAAAGGTAACCCATGACCCTAAAGATGCTATTGTCTTCCTGTAACGAAAAAACCCTCTCTATGGCCAGGGCGTTACACTTCCTCCATGTCAGCTCTTACATCATCTTCATAATCAGCCTAATGTTTATCTCTGCCGGTATATTTCATCCTGTTTTGTTATGCAAATTGTTTGTTTTTGTTTATTGCAGTGATGAATCACAAAACAGAACAATAAAGTTCAGCGAGTCCTGAATACATCTAGAGATCCATGAAAAAAAATCAACGAGAAAAAAGCACATTCAAAGATTGACATTAAATAAATCATATTTTGAGAAGATTCTGAAGTCCATTTATTTGACATATTGTTTTATGATACCTATTTATGTTATTCAATGCGTTCAGAGAAAGATGAAGGGGCAGGGAGGTATTCTGACAGGTGGCTATTACCGAGGGCGTGCGTGGGGGACGAGGCCACGCTGCCTAGCGCCAGCTGATATAAGAATCACTCCGTTAAAAGTTTTAAGCCAGGGAATTAACACATTAACATAAAAAAAAGATAGGCTATTATGGAAACACTATTGTCCTGTTTTGAATTCACATATAGTCCCTTGTGTCGTCCAAAATGGCACCCTGTTCACTGCTTTTGACCAGTGCCCTACGGAATAGACTGCCATTTGGTCCCTTTGTGGCATGACTCTCTCTCCCTTTACTTGTTCTGAAACAAAATACAGAAAATAGCTTGTTGTCCAGTCATTCTGCATACAATAGACCCTATCAATACACACACACACACACACACACACACAGACACACACAGACACACACACACACTGAAATGAATTCATGGTTCACTGTTGCTGTGTTTTTAATTTGCATCAATTTAAGTAACTTTTATTTTTAATTCCATCAAAATCCGTCAATTTAAGATGGAGATATCTGGCTTTTTGCATTGGATGTTGCATTTGCGGTAAAAAAAAAAAAGGTGGCAGAGCTAGAGCGATGTTTGTCAGACCATGAGACATCCCCGAAAATCGGTCTTCTCACGAGAACGTATATGTGGCGTCCAAAATGGTTTGGCCCACAAACTATTATGACCCCTCTAAGGAAAAGGAAGACTGTCACGAGATGATGGTCTCTCCCTCTCTCTCTCTCTGAGAGCCTGGGTGGGAACAGTACAAAGCAGAGAAAATATCTCTCTGGACTAACAGAGGAAGTTACTGCAAGCTAAATAGGGATTGTGCTATGCATCCAACTCTTGTTTATTAAATGTGTCAACGTTGTAATTGTAGCCTATCCGTCTTTATATTGTCCGAAATAAACTATTGAAATAAATATCTAGACTTTGTTACTTACTACCTGTCCAGAAAGACAGTTTGTTAGTACAAAAGGCAATAATGAAGTCTGTGACTAAATATGAAGAGGCATGTCGTCACCTCAGGCTGTCAGCTGGGCGTTACCGTGGCATCAGTGTTGCTCCTCTATGTGTTGTGACGGAGCTACAGTGCCCTCATCCTGTCCTCTGTGAAATTACAACATCACTTCGTGGAGTCACAGGTGAAGAAAGATTTACTAGCTGTTAGGAGAAGTGGATAAGGATGTTAGGGGATGAGGATGTTAGGAGAAGTGGATGAGGATGTTAGGAGAAGTGGATGAGGATGTTAGGAGAAGTGGATGAGGACATTAGGAGAAGTGGATGAGGATGTTAGGAGAAGTGGATGAGGACGTTAGGGGATGAGGATGTTAGGAGAAGTGGATGAGGATGTTAGGAGAAGTGGATGAGGATGTTAGGAGAAGTGGATGAGGATGTTAGGAAAAGTGGATGAGGATGTTAGGAGAAGTGGATGAGGATGTTAGGAAAAGTGGATGAGGATGTTAGGAGAAGTGGATGAGGATGTTAGGAGAAGTGGATGAGGATGTTAGGAGAAGTGGATGAGGATGTTAGGAAAAGTGGATGAGGATGTTAGCAGAAGTGGATGAGGATGTTAGGAAAAGTGGATGAGGATGTTAGCAGAAGTGGATGAGGATGTTAGGAGATGAGGATGTTAGGAGATGAGGATGTTAGGAGAAGTGGATGAGGATGTTAGGAGAAGTGGATGAGGATGTTAGCAGAAGTGGATGAGGATGTTAGGAGAAGTGGATGAGGATGTTAGGAGAAGTGGATGAGGATGTTAGGGGAAGTGGATGAGGACGTTAGGAGAAGTGGATGAGGACGTTAGGAGAAGTGGATGAGGATGTTAGGAGAAGTGGATGAGGATGTTAGGAGAAGTGGATGAGGATGTTAGGAGAAGTGGATGAGGATGTTAGGAGAAGTGGATGAGGATGTTAGGAGAAGTGGATGAGGACAAGAGGAGAAATGGATAAAGATTACCTTCTCTCCGCTCTTTCTCCCCCCTCTCTCTCCCCATCTCTCTCTCCGCTCTCTCTCTCCCTCTCTTAATCTCCCTCTCTTAATCTCCAGCCTCTCTCTCTCCTCTCTCTTTCTGCTCCCCCTATTACTCTCTTTCTGCTTGTTTCTGCTTATTCAAATCAGAAACAAGCAATTAACAGCCTCCTCCCTCCACTGCAGCAACAGACTAATAAACAAAGTAGAATAGCATCTGTAATACAGAATTATACAGTACTGACACAGTATTATACAGTACTGACACACACATACAGTATTATACAGTACTGACACACACAAACAGTATTATACAGTACTGACACACACAAACAGTATTATACAGAACTCATACACACATACAGTACTGAAACAGTGTTATACAGTACTGACACACACATACAGTAATGGCTCACAGTATTATACAGTACTGACACAGTATTATATAGTACTGGCACACACATACAGTATTATACAGTACGCATACAGTACTGAAACAGTAGAGAGAGAGAGAGAGAGAGAGATAGAGAGAGAGAGAGGGTGGATGGCAGGAGGGATGGCGGGAGGGAGGGAGGGAGGGACTACTAACTATTTAATTCCCTCATGCTCTATTGTTCTTTCTTGTGATATTGACTAAGATTCTGGATGATGTTTTATGGAGATATCAAGCTATTTAGGAACACTAGGCTTCCACCCCAGCCAAAGATACAACAAGATACGACAAGCAATAGGATAATTGATTAACTGTCTAAACCAATGTGTGTGTTACCGAGTTGAGAGCTCACCTTTCTACACAGCCAGAGAGTTGAGAGTTCACCTTTCTACACAGCCAGAGAGTTGAGAGTTCACCTTTCTACACAGCCAGAGAGATGAGGTCACCTTTCTACACAGCCAGAGAGTTGAGGTCACCTTTCTACACAGCCAGAGAGTTGAGGTCACCTTTCTACACAGCCAGAGAGTTGAGGTCACCTTTCTACACAGCCAGAGAGTTGAGGTCACCTTTCTACACAGCCAGAGAGTTGAGAGTTCACCGTTATACACAGCCAGAGAGTTGAGGTCACCTTTCTACACAGCCAGAGAGATGAGGTCACCTTTCTACACAGCCAGAGAGTTGAGGTCACCTTTCTACACAGCCAGAGAGTTGAGGTCACCTTTCTACACAGCCAGAGAGATGAGGTCACCTTTCTACACAGCCAGCCCAGCACAATTCATCATTGTGGAATGAGGAGCATCACTACCACCTAGTGGACAAACAATGCACATACAGTACCTCTTTGTCTCTAGTAAAATGTAGGTTGGTGAGTGGACTGCCTAGTATTGTATTTAGAAATTGTAGTTTATGGTAGATGGTAGTTCTCATATGTTTTATTTGTTTACTGAGAAGCTAATTGGTATCCATGAAAACACTGTTGAGCTTTACTCTGAGAGACACACAAACGTTTATGCACGCCACACACACACACACACACACACACACACACACACACACACACACTACTCTCTCTGTTATATGCTAATGCTGGAAGGCTCCAACTCCCACAGCCCCCAGCCAAACCAGATAAACAAAGTGCTGTAGTTTAAGTTTAGCACCTCAGACAGACTCTATAATCTGGGGGGGGGGGGGGGGGGGGGCACAGAGGGAGAGGGAACACTGTGATTAGAAATGATTAGATTGGGGTACACAAGATGGGGGGGGGGGGGTGACCACAATGGGTACACAAGATTGTGAATTTACCTAGCCTATCAGAGGGCAAGGTGGAGCTATTACCTATATGTCCTGTACTGAAGTTTGGGAAAGGAGTTTAACCTCACCACATGACCAGATAAGGAAAAACGTCTGTTCAAGGTGGTCAGTACATGAAGTGTGTAGGCAGTGGGTTTTACTAGGTGTCGCTGACCTATCTAATTTGTACCGGTCAAGCAAAAGATTGTCCTCCACTCCTCGATAGTCTTCAACTCTCACAACCCCCAGCTAAACCAGGAAGTTCAAGTGTGTCCTATCAGCTCTCTATCCCAGGAAGACTTTTGGTATTTGATTAGGATCCCCATTAGCTGTTGCAAAAAAAGCAGCAGCTACTCTTCCTGGGGTTCCACACAAAACATGAGACATGACATAATACAGAACATTAATAGACAACAGATCAAGGACAGAACTACATCAAAACAATGGTTTTAAATGCACACGTAGCCTACATATCAATATATACACACACTATCTACAATGGCAAGAAAAAGTATGTAAATCCTTTGATATTACATACATTTCATCATCAAATTTGATCTGATCTTCATCTAAGTCACAATAATAGACAAACACAGTGTGCTTAAACTATTAACACGCAAATTATATTTTTTTGTTATATATTGAATACATCATTTAAACATTCACAGTGTAAGTTAGGAAAAAGTATGTGATCCACCAGGCTAATGACTTCTCCAAAAGCTAGTTGGAGTCAGGAGTCAACTAACCTGGAGTCCAATCAATGAGACGAGATTGGAGATGTTGGTTAGAGCTGCCCTGCCCTATAAAAAACTCACAAAATTTGAGTTTGCTATTCACAAGAATCATTGCCTGATGGTGATCCATGCCTCGAACAAAAGAGATCTCAGAAGACCTGAGATTAAGAATTGTTGACTTGCATAAAGCTGGAAAGGGTGACAAAAGTATCTCTAAAAGCCTTGATATTCATCAGTCCACGGTAAGACAAATTGTCAATAAATGGAGAAAGTTCAGCACTTTTGCTACTCTCCCTAAGACTGGCCGTCCTGGAAAGATGACTGCAAGAGCACAGCGCAGAATGCTCAATGAGGTTAAGAAGAATCCTAGCGTGTCAGCTAAAGACTCACAGAAATCTCTGGAACATGCTAACATCTCTGTTGAGTCTACGATACGTAAAACACTAAACAAGAATGGTGTTCATGGGAGACACCGGGGAAGAAGCCACTGCTGTCCAAAAAAAACATTGCTGCACGTCTGACGTTTGCAAAAGTGCACCTGGATGTTCCACAGCGCTACTGGAAAAAATATTCTGTGGACAGATGAAACTACAGTTGAGTTGTTTGGAAGGAAGGAACACAGAACACAATGTGTGGAGGAAAAATGCACAGCACACCAATATCAAAACCTTATCCCAACAGCAAAGTATGGTGAAGGGAGCCTCGTGTCCTGACTTAGAGCATCTGGACGGTTCTGACTTAGAATCGGTGGACAACTATAAATACCTAGGTGTCTGGCAAGACTGTAAACTCTCCTTCCAGACTCATATTAAGCATCTCCAATCCAAAATGAAATCTAGAATCGGCTTCCTATTGCGCAACAAAGCATCCTTCACTCATGCTGCCGAACATACCCTCGTAAAACTGACTATCCTACCGATCCTCGACTTCGGCGATGTTATTTACAAAATAGCCTCCAACACTCTACTCAGCAAATTGGATGCAGTCTATCACAGTGCCATCCGTTTTGTCACCAGAGCCTCATATACTACCCACCGCTGTGACCTGTACGCTCTCGTTGGCTGGCCCTCGCTACATATTCGTCGCCAAACCCACTGGCTCCAGGTCATCTATAAGTCTTTGCTAGGTAAAGCTCCGCCTTATCTCAGCTCACTGGTCACCATAGCAGCACCCACCCATAGCACACGCTCCAGCAGGTATATTTCACTGGTTATCCCCAAAGCCAACACCTATTTTGCAGCCTTTCCTTCCAGTTCTCTGCTGCCAATGATTGGAACAAATTGCAAAACTCACTGAAGTTGGAGACTTATATCTCCCTCACTAACTTTAAGCATCAGCTGTCAGAGCAGCTAACCGGTCGCTGCAGCTGTACATAGCCCATCCAACTACCTACCTCATCCCTATATTTGTTTTTGTTTTTCTGCTCTTTTGCACACCAGTATTTCTACTTGAACATCCTCATCTGCACATCTATCACTCCAGTGTTCATTGCTAAATTGTAATTACTTCGCCACTATCGCCTATTTATTGCCTGACCTCATTTGCACACACTGGATACATATTTTTCTATTGTGTTATTTACTGTATGTTTGTTTACTCCATGTGTAACTCTGTGTTGTTGTTCGTATCGCACGGCTTTGCTTTATCTTGTCCAGGTCGCAGTTGTAAATGAGAACTTGTTCTCAACTGGCCTACCTGGTTAAATAAAGGAGAACTATTATTATATTTTTTTTTTTTATGGTTTGGGGCTGCTTTGCTGCCTCAGGGCCTGGACAGCTTGCTATCATTGACGGAAAAATGAATACCCAAGTTTATCAAGACATTTTGCAGGAGAATGTTAGACTATCTGTCCACCAATTGAAGCTCAAAGGAAGTTGGGTGATGCAACAGGACAACGACCCAAAACACAGAAGTAAATCAACAACAGAATAAAAATACTGCAGTGGACCAGTCAGAGTCCTGACCTCAAGCCGATTGAAATGTTGTGGCATGACCTCAAGCCGATTGAAATGCTGTGGCATGACCTCAAGCCGATTGAAATGCTGTGGCATGACCTCAAGCCGATTGAAATGCTGGCATGGCATGACCTCAAGAGAGCAGTTCACACCAGACATCCCAAGAATATTGTGGAACTGAAACAGTTTTGTAAAAGAGTTAATGGTCCAAAATTCCTCCTGATCGTTGTGCAGGTCTGATCTGCAACTACAGAAAACGTTTGGTTGAGGTTATTGCTGCCAAAGGAGGGTCAACCAGTTATTAAATCCAAGGGTTCACAAACCTTTTCCACCCTGCACTGTGAATGTTTACACGGTGTGTTCAATAAAGACATGAAAACAGAATTGTTTGTTAGTTTAAGCACACTGTTTGTCTATTGTTGTGACCTAGATGAAGATCAGATCTCATTTGATGACCAAATTACGCAGAAATCCAGGTAATTCTTAAGGGCTCACATACCTTTTCTTGCCACTGTAGGCTCAAATATGCCACATTGTCTTTGAATCAGCTGTTGTTTTCTCAGAGAAGAAACACATTTAAAAACCACACACTACTTATCCTTTAATCTATGAAAGGTCTTTCACAACTAGCTAAATTTATTTGTATCACTTTACACATTTCTTTGGGATTCTACCTCTGTAAATGAAATTTGCCTTATGACGCATCAGTGGAGGAGTTATTTCCATGTTTCCTCGCCGCGATTACTTTTGACCTTTTTCAAAGTGTTGAGGACGGAGGACAGGAGGCAAGCAAAACCAAAACTGGGATTCTTCCACAGTGAAAGCTCCACAAGATGGTGAAACTATCCGAGGGCAAGATGGAGCTAGTTCCACGTGAGTAGAAAATACTGTACAAGGCCAATCTGTTCAGATCAACAGAACATGAGGAGCCTTGGGGTAGCCAGTAGGGTTCGCTAGGTATGTCTGATGGCCCTCCTGATACCCAATCTGGTCTCTCCCTCCCAAAGATTGGATAGGTTTTCCCTTCCTCCCCCCACCATCTCTACCCAGACCCCAGATCTTTCTCTCTGCACCCCGGGAACTCCTATCCCTCTCATCTATTTACACCTCTCTCCCCATGCATACAATTACACCCCCCCCCCCCCCCCCCCCCCCCCCTTCATTAGCACAAGTACAGTAGAGCAGACAGAAAGGAGACTAGGCAGAAAATGAATGTGTCATCATGGTCAAAGATTGAGTTGTGCATTTCATGCACTGTAAATCCCTATGGGGGGGTAAACAGAGTTGGCTTTACTACCATCTTGCTCTTATGCGGTCAGACAACATCGTCTGAACATTAGACAATACAATAGAAACACTACGGCTGTGTTTAAAACGACTTGTTGGTCGGACAGATTCAGTTGGCAATTCACATTGATTTCATGGCTACCTGTAATACGACCTGAGCGTTAGATAATACAAAATAAACACTATGGTTGTGTACCTGTAAAACGACCTAAAGAACCCATCTATTCCTACCTTCTCACTCCATTTGCACACACTGTATATATACACTTTTTCTATTGTGTTACTAACTGTACGCTTGTTTATTCCATGTGTAACTCTGTTGTTGTCGTTTGTGTCGCACTGCTTTGCTTTATCTTGTCCAGGTCGCAGTTGTAAATGAGAACTTGTTCTCAACTGGCCTACCTGGTTAAATAAAGGTGAAATAAATCAATAAAATTCAACTGGTCCACTGCCTTCAGCTTTGATAATGGCAAACATGACATGATATACACATTACATTCTGCCACTCAGAAATCATGAGAAGGGCGAGAAAAATCTGATGAATTTTTTGAGCACAGTAAAAAAATAAAAATAAAATAAAAAGAGACATTTAGAAAATGAACAACCAAACTATGGCTCATTGACATAGCAGTGGGAGAAAGCCATCGATTGAGCAAAGAACATGCCCCCCCCGTTGAAGCGGATTGGTCAGACCACTGATGTCGAAGCGGATTGGTCAGACCACTGATGTCCAAGCGGATTGGTCAATACCACTGATGTCGAAGCGGATTGGTCAATACCACTGATGTCGAAGCGGATTGGTCAATACCACTGATCACTGTGTTTTGTGTCTGTTAAACTCAGCATGGTCGATGCCTCAGAAGAGTAGTCCTTCATCATGGTCTCCTCAAACTAAGGGGACAAGGAACTACAACGGAATAAAATCACACGTCTAAACTAAAGCAAGAGAACCTGCTGCCAGGTATATGAATGGAGCTAGAAGCTCTAGGAGTCATCCAATCAAGCACAAGCCGAGTTTGAGTTGGTGGTTTATTGATATTCTGCCTTGTAGCAACAACAACAACAACAAAAATGGGGAAAACAATATTTTCACTTTGTGAGTGAGAAAAATATGGTTGTTGTACACTCCACCAGATGACAAAACAAATAAATATGCAGAAATTGAAATATAAAAATGTTTGGTTAAGTATGACGGCAGTTATACACCAGTGTCTAAAATGTCAATGCTCAGAGAAAATTTGGTTTTGAGAAGAAAAGAAAAAAAATATAACTGGACATAAAAAAAATTAATGTAAAAGACAAAAACATAATTGATCAAAACATACTATATCAAGAAGATACTTCACAGTATAGTTACTAGAAAAAAAACGTAGGTAGTTAAAAAATAAAAAGCAAGAAAATAGAGATTCATAAAGGAAATATACTTAAATGAGGCCAATTAGTATATTTTAATTACACGTTCTGGTAGTGAGTCCAGAAGTGTTGTAAACATTCATTAGTAAACAAACTTGTCAATGAAAATAAACTTGAACCCTGTAACATATGAACCCTGTCTTGAACCCTGTAACATATGAACCCTGTCTTGAACCCTGTAACATATGAACCCTGTCTTGAACCCTGTAACATATGAACCCTGTCTTGAACCCTGTAACATATGAACCCTGTCTTGAACCCTGTAACATATGAACCCTGTCTTGAACCCTGTAACATATGAACCCTGTCTTGAACCCTGTAACATATGCTGGAAAACCAATGAACCCTCTCATACTGTAAGTAAGTAGCACTGAGGCGGCAGGTAGCCTAGTGGTTAAAGCGTTGGACTAGTAACCAGCAGGTAGACTAGTGGTTAGCGCGTTGGACTAGTAACCGAAAGGTTGCTAGATTAAATCCCCGAGCTGACAAGGTAAAAAAAAATCTGTCGTTCTGCACCTGAACAAGGCAGTGGATGAACATTCAATTGTCAATTTCTTTGGGGGGGTGGAATCAAAACTCAGTGTTTGCAGAACATGCTTGGAAAACAAAAAGGGAGCTAAACAATAAAGGAGAAACTTGATTTCTGAAACAAATGCCTTTCCCTATAACTCAGACTACAACACATCTAAAAAAAAAAGGTTTTAAAAGTCAACCACTAGGAATCTTCTAGAACAGATAAACAGACATCAAATGGATTAACAAAAACAGCACACCTTAAACAATTAACTAACTAAAATGAGAACATGGAAATAAAGTGGTGTTGAACACAAAACTGAGAGAGAAATTAAAACCAACCTTACTGAAAGAGACGGGATTAAAACCAACAATGCTGAGAGATGAAAACCCATCATAATGATAGAGATGGGATTAAAACCCACAATACTGAGAGAGATGGGATTAAAACCCATCATAATGAGAGAGATGGGATTAAAACCCACAATACTGAGAGAGATGGGATTAAAACCAAGACTAGCGAGACAAGAGAAGCAGAAACAACCAGTCTCAAACAAAGAGACATTTAAATAAAGCCCCACTGTCACAATCATGGTGACTTTCAACTGCCTTTTGCCTGGAGGCCAGCGGAACAGTGTCTTTTCACACACATGCAAATGTCCATGAGCTGAAGGTGATAGGTAAAGGAATGGAGGGAGGAGGGGAACAGACAAGGAGAGAAGGACAAATCAAGATTAAGATGCATTTAGCTACAATTCCAATGCATTAGGTTTCACCCACATGCTCAAACAAACCTCTAACCAAACAAATAGTGTGTTCAGTTGAAGAAAAATCAACAAGATTTTTAAAGAGGGTGAGGGGTGAGTTGATACTGATGGCTCTGTTTGAGGAAGTGAAGGAGGGAGAAGGGATTTGTTTTTAGTTAGTTAGTTAAGTTTGTTTTTTAGTTTAGGATTCTGAAGAGACGAGAGCATTTCAGTTTGTTACAGGGGGCACCGTTCTGCTTAAAGCTAGTGTAACAGAGTGTATGACCACCATTACACACGGTACCCTCTCTCTCAGCCATGCCCTCTCTCTCAGCCATGCCCTCTCTCTCAGCCATGCCCTCTCTCTCAGCCATGCCCTCTCTCTCAGCCATGTACCAGTGGCACCCCGTGATGCAGGGCTCTTTTCCACATATAGTAGGTGGAGCGGGGAGTCAGGGGGAAATAGGACCTGAACTCTTTGAAGGTGGGGAAGGACTTCTCCTCGAAGCGTTTCTGGAGGAACAGTTTGGCCTTGGCCTTGAAGTTGGCCAGGGCCACCAGATCCATCACAAACATCTGGTCGTCTGTTGTGGTGGTGGTGGTGGACATCTTGGTTGGGTTGGGGAGGGACAAGGGGGACCTGGGTAGAGGGAGGGGGGCATCGAAGGGGGGTGTCACAAAAGTCATTGTGGAAGGGCCTCTCAGACCCTCTGTTGGATCCCCCCCTAAGAACAACACATCCTGAGTCACGTCCTGAGTCAGACCTTTCGACTTTATCTCACTCTCCGTCACGCCGTTAACATTCTCCATTACTGCATTGTTGTTTTCCATAATATTCTCAGGCCTGTTCACCTCTAGAGACAGAGACGGGTGGGTGATTTTCTCCTTCCTGTTTTGACTCGGGCCGTTGCGCCACATCCAATAGAAACAGAGTGACAGGGATGGGTAGTTCACTTTGAACTTGGACATCGGCCATCTTGACATCCACACCTTCACCTTGGCTGCTTCTCTCAGCTTCTTCCTGTGTAGGAACACCAACCTGAACCCTTTGTGGTTGTTTCTACAGATCTTCATTCTGGGGAAGGCAGCAGAGGCATGACCATGGCTCTCAGTCCCCCCAATAGGGGACAGACCACCAGTGGGACTACTCTTATCCACATCAGAGTTGTCTTCACTACTCCTAGCCTTGTAGCCTCTATTGAACAGCATGGCTTCCCTCCTCCAGTTGTAGTAAGTTGATCTGTATTCATTCAAATTAAACTTGAGTTAAATTGCATTTAAAATTGTAACACACTTAACAGTAAAATCAATAAAATGAAGGAGATTAATAAAAGAACAAAAGAAAATGATTGATTAATGGCCAAGCTATATATCAGTTAAATCCTTGTCACTGACCTGGAGATGCCTGGGAAGCTCCTCTTGAAGATCCTGAAGGGGAACGAGGTGTTCATAGCGATGCAGTTCTGAAGAACTTTCTTGGCTTCCTGCATCAGCGCCAGATTCTGGGCCCGTTCCCCGTCCACCTTATCATTGTTGGAGTTCAGGCCGAACATACTGGCCACGCTGTCGTGGTGCTCTGGGTTTGGCTCTACCTCTTGGTCCTCCTCCTGCCTGGGCTTGGACTCTGGGGAGGACCAGGACTCCTGCTCCGTGCTGTCCCCTGGACTCACCTCGTCAGTGGAGAAACTACCGCCGGATGAGATCAGCTCGTGCTTCCAGGCATAGTAGGTGGACCTGGGAGAGAATGACGTTGTTTTTTTCCCCAAAAGGAAAGGTAATTTAGAGGCAACAGAACTATACAAGACAGTGGCAGCATAACTACAGCTTTCTGGGCACAGAAAAGTCAAGTTAAAAATCTGGATATTTTTTAACCATTTAAAAAGTAGGTTTTTTTGTAAAGACATCCTGCCATGTGGTGATCTCAACTGTAATGACAATCTAATTTACCGGGAGATCTCAGGGAAGAACTCTTTAAACTGGTGCAGAGGCATAAGCTTCCCTTCCAGATAACACGCCTGGACGAAGTGCTTGGCCTCGTACCTTCATAGAAAGAGATAGACAGATTAATACTCATTCAATGTCAGCAGAAGGTTAAACATGCAGACCAAACAACACCACAATAAACACAACACCACAAACACAATAAACACCACAACAAACACCACAACAAAACACCACAAGCCATTAAAGTGAGAATGTCCCAGAGTGCCATGATGCTGTCATCAGTATCTACAACTGATAAAGAGTATAAGGGAGTTATATAGAGGTGGACCTGGCAGCTGATTTCTTGCGGTGCTCCTGTGTCTGCCGTCTCCAGCGGTAGAACGTACTCTTGGTGATGTTGTACTTGTCCTTCAGACTGGAGTAGGACAGGTGAGAGTCCTGCTTGAGAAGCTCTTGGGTCTTCAACGGGGAGTGGACCCCATTCTCGGTGTTAGGACTGCCCATCTGGAGGTCACTAGCCTGGACTAACGCTACAAAGACTATGGGTCTAAACCTGGAGCTGGTGGAGCCCCCCTCTAGCTCTCCAGACCACATAATGTGCATGGTGATAGGATCCATGTCTTTGGGGTAGGACCTGGGTCTTATCAGGCGGTTGAAGTAGGGTCGTATCTTGAGGTTGTACATGGGGTAGACAGAATAGATGTTGCACTGGAGGACGGAGGAAAGAGCGTAGAGGTGCCACATGTTGGCGTAGGAGCCAGAGAAGCAGGAGGCTTTGACATCAGCATCAAATATAGCCTCAAGGACGGACAGGGGGAGGTTGAGCATGTCCTGGGACTCCTCGGCACACAGGCTGAACCTGGCTGCCTGCAGCATCACCTTAGAGTCGATCATACCACACAAGTAATACCTCTTCCACAGCAGCATGTCGACCACTGTACGCACCTGGAGGGAAGAGTACATCTTTCAGTACTAGTCAAAATACAGATTAAGCTACAAACTAATATAGTAACTAATTATATCTTTCTAAATGTGTTGTCAGAATACAGTATTTTATATTTTCAAAACAGAGAAATACATTTTAGCTCTGAGTTATCCACATTCAAAAATGACGGAATTATAACCTTCATGCTTTGGAAATACAAATCCACACAAGCCAATGAAACACATATTTCATTCAAATGCATGTGAAACACTTCCTCCTCACCTGTAGCTCCAGACTGAGACTAGTAGTCCCCACGAGCAGCATGCTGGCTGCATCAAACAGCAGGTTCCCTTCTCCTTTACAGACCAGAGGTAGGAGGCCTCCGGGGGCGTCAGCAGGGTACAGGCTATGGGCCTTGCCGTCGATGACTGCCCAGTTGGGGAAGTCCTGGCAAGGGGAGGAGGGCAGGGTGAAGGGGGTCAGGACCTGGTGGACCTCCTGAGCTACCCTGGTGAGGGCGTCCAGGCCGGAGCTCTCTGTAGCATCTTGCAGCTGCCCTAGAACTGACAGAACCACATCCTTCCTCTGAATCATACCTGCTGGGACACAGATACAGAACAGAGTTAGTTATATAGGAAGATGCACAAAAACCTTACAGAAAGATATTGTACAGAAACTGGACAGAAGCTGTCCAGTAAATTAATTCAATGTAGTGTGTTGTCTCTCTTGTCATCATGTGTGTTATGTCCTATATTTATATTTTATTTTGAATCACAGCCCCGTCCCCGCAGGAGGCCTTTTGGTAGGTCTTAATTGTAAATAAGAATTTGTTCTTAACTGATGTGCCTAGTTAAATAAAGGTTGAATAAATAAAATTAATGAAAAATGTAATTCCGCTGTTGCATGAAACATTTTCAAGAGTCGACTAAACAAGACACCTGTTTACGGTTTTGATTGAATAGGCCTTGAAGATACATACATTTATAACTGACTGCATGTGATTGAATTCTAGTGTCCCGATGAATGTGCAAACATTAGCTGCACATGTTCAAACTAACAAGAACTACACTGTTTAGTGAAGGCATATTTATATGCCTGTGACAATGTTATTTTAAGGCATTTAAAATATATATTAAATTCCCTATTAGAAAATGTAACCTGTGTAAAACACCCAATAGCAGTCTCCACAGAGAGAAAAGTCGCTTATTTACCGTGCTAAGTGAAGTGCAATAATTTCAGCCTAATACAACGCACGAAGAAGTGTGACACGCAATACAAGAATAAGTGTGCTGAACCGAGGAACTATGGGTCATTACAATTATAATAATGTCATTCAAAAAAGAAACAATCTACCACTACTGATTCATGGTCATTAATGAACGAAGCGTGCGCAAAATTGCACCAGCCAACTTTGCCCGAAAACAGTTTCGGACTATGTGCCAATATTTCTTCCGATTACATCTCTGCGATACTTTATACACTGATAAAACATTTTTTTTTAAGTCATTCGGGAACATTCCTTACCTGAAATATTTGTTATAAATAGTTTTCCAAGAGGACGTCACTCACTTCTGGAGTGGTAAAGCGCACAGCATAGATTCAGAGCTTTCGTTCCAGTTGCCCCTCGGATAGTTAGTCCATTGTGTGTGCATGCACCAATTCAGCCAACCTGTGTCCACTCCAGATGGGACACTTTTAGAGAGAAATTTGAGAGTGATAAGCCCAACCTCCCTTCAGGAAATTGTCAATTGCCCGAAAAGTGTTTTTGTTGTTGTTGTCTGTGGCTTCAGAAAACACTGCCCTCCTTCCCTCACAGGGCCACGGTCAATTTCAATGTGAAGTGTTAACGAAAGCCGTGATGTCAAAGGCTATCTGTAGAGCAACAGTTATATGGGTATATATCGGGTTGCTGACTACCTTGGGATTTTTACCACGTTATTATGGGTTTGTTTTGCTTGGAGTGTTTGTGTTTTTTCAAGCTGTTGCTTAATTAGGCCTAGTTCATTTCCAAGTTTATTTAATTTCCAAGTTCTAGGGCTTTCCAAAACATGATATAAATGTTTTACTCAAATCAGCCTTGTAGAATATTGAATAACTTACACAGAATGTGGGTTACTTAACTTGAGTTACAACAGCTGGCCTCCCTGTTTCTCCTCAGATAAGACCTTCTTCATAGAAGTGCAGAAAGTCCACCAAATAACAGGTGACCTCACTTTGTACTTTCTATAACTTGAGCATATTAACATTGATAGTCTGATGAC
Organism: Salmo trutta; assembly: GCF_901001165.1. Lineage (NCBI taxonomy): Eukaryota > Metazoa > Chordata > Actinopteri > Salmoniformes > Salmonidae > Salmo > Salmo trutta. Next base: position 5,616,247 of record NC_042957.1, on the reverse strand, counting down.
CCATATCCAAACTCTCCCATTGTCACGTCAGGCCAGTATCATTCTCAGAACCTGTACTGAACAGACTAGAGTAGAGGCCTTGTCCCGTGTGGCTCAGTTGGTAGAGGATGGCATTTGCAAAGCAAGGGAGACCAGTATGAAAACGTATGCACTCACTACTGGATAAGAGAGTCTGTTAAATGACTCACTACTGTATTGGCTCTGGATAAGAGAGTCTGTTAAATGACTCACTACTGTAAGTGTCTCTGGATAAGAGAATCTGTTAAATGACTCACTACTGTAAGTGGCTCTGGATAAGAGAGTCTGTTAAATGACTCACTACTGTAGTGGCTCTGGATAAGAGAGTCTGTTAAATGACTCACTACTGTAGTGTCTCTGGATAAGAGAGTCTGTTAAATGACTCACTACTGTAGTGTCTCTGGATAAGAGAATCTGTTAAATGACTCACTACTGTAAGTGGCTCTGGATAAGAGAGTCTGTTAAATGACTCACTACTGTAGTGGCTCTGGATAAGAGAGTCTGTTAAATGACTCACTACTGTATTGGCTCTGGATAAGAGAGTCTGTTAAATGACTCACTACTGTAAGTGTCTCTGGATAAGAGAATCTGTTAAATGACTCACTACTGTAAGTGGCTCTGGATAAGAGAGTCTGTTAAATGACTCACTACTGTAGTGTCTCTGGATAAGAGAGTCTGTTAAATGACTCACTACTGTAGTGGCTCTGGATAAGAGAGTCTGTTAAATGACTCACTACTGTAGTTGCTCTGGATAAGTGAGTCTGTTAAATGACTCACTACTGTAGTGTCTCTGGATAAGAGAGTCTGTTAAATGACTAAAATGTGGTGTGGAGCCGTTCCTCACAGCTCTGTCCTGCAAGTCTTTTGTTCTCTACACACTGCACAACAACTCTGTATGTCAACCACACCAGACTAAACACATCTAATCTATGCACACGCACACATACACACAGACACACACACACACACACACACACACACACACACACACACACACACACACACACACACACACACACACACACACACACACACACATCTAAAACAAATGTATTAACTCCCACCTTTGTCTCCTCTCTGTCCAATGCCGTCCTGGGTAGACGTGCTGGTGCCTGGGTGTTCTGGTGACGGTTTCAAGGGGTTGACCTGCAGCTTATCTGCTATATAGAGGGAGATAGAGAAGAGAACAGACTGGTTGTAATTTATCTGGGGGTTTGGGTCAAATTAACAGAAATTAGCTACAGGTGGATGGGAATATTCAAACCTATTTTAGGATAGATTATAGACAGGAAAGTCTAAAACAATCTCTCTACCTCTTTCACTCTGTTTATTTAACTAGGCAAGTTAATTAAGAACAAATTCTTATTTACAATGATAGCCTATCCTGGGCCAACTGTGCACCACCCTATGGGACTGTGGGACTCCCAATCACAGCCAGATGTGATGCAGCCTGGATTCGAACCAGGTGACGCCTCTTGCACTGAGATGCAGCATCTTAGACCACTGAGCCACTGTCTCTCTTGCTCTGTCTCTCTCTCTTTCATTATGTTATCCACTTTTGATTGGACTGGCATCGATGTGTTAGGAGTACTGGCTTCCAGATTGATTGACTAGCTTCTGATTCCTTACATCAAAAGAAGCTATTTCCTAATATAGTACAGGCTATAGGAAAGGCCCATAGCAATAGAATACTATTGACCTTGTAGATATTACACACCTAGTCTGCAGGAGGCTCTTGATTTAAAACCAATTACTTTCATTCTTTCATTTCATTTCAACCCATGGAGCTTCCCCACATCCCAACAGATATCTCCCACATGGAAGAAGATATTGGCCACATCCCAGGGAAGGTATTGGCCACATCCCAGGGAAGGTATTGGTCACATCCCAGGGAACATATTGGCCACATCCCAGGGAAAATATTGGTCACATCCCAGGGAAAATATTGGCCACATCCCAGGGAAAATATTGGTCACATCCCAGGGAAAATATTGGCCACATCCCAGGGAACATATTGGTCACATCCCAGGGAAAATATTGGCCACATCCCAGGGAAAATATTGGCCACATCCCAGGGAAAATATTGGCCACATCCCAGGGAAAATATTGGCCACATCCCAGGGAAGGTATTGGCCACATCCCAGGGAACATATTGGCCACATCCCAGGGAAAATATTGGCCACATCCCAGGGAAGATATTGGCCACATCCCAGGGGAGTTATTGGCCACATCCCAGGGAACATATTGGCCACATCCCAGGGAAAATATTGGTCACATCCCAGGGAAAATATTGGTCACATCCCAGGGAAAATATTGGCCACATCCCAGGGAACATATTGGCCACATCCCAGGGAACATATTGGCCACATCCTGGGGAAAATATTGGTCACATCCCAGGGAAAATATTGACCACATCCCAGGGAAAATATTGGTCACATCCCAGGGAAAATATTGGTCACATCCCAGGGAAAATATTGGTCACATCCCAGGGAAAATATTGGTCACATCCCAGGGAAAATATTGGTCACATCCCAGGGAAGTTATTGGTCACATCCCAGGGAACATATTGGCCACATCCCAGGGAAGTTATTGGTCACATCCAAGGGAAAATATTGACCACATCCCAGGGAAAATATTGGTTTGGAGTAATTTTTCCACATTTGCTTCAAATCTGCCAAGTCTGGTTCTGTCTTCGGGAAACTTGTGGATGTTTGTCATTTTCTATGTAAGTCTTATATTTGTGTGTGTGTATGTGTGTGTGTATGTGTGTGTGTATGTGTGTGTGGGGGGGGGGGTGTTACTTGCTTGCTTTGGACTGACCCCAGCAACCCTTTACAATGAAAGTGTCATTTGTGATCTGTACATGAGCTGTTGAACTGACTCTTCGGGGCGAAGGATATCCTGCTGTGTTTTTATTCACTTCCCATTGGCTGGTCAGATTGATATTCTGGTCTTGTGGAGTCCATTGACTGGGGTCAGTCCCACACCTTAAGTGTGTTGATTAGCTGTACTGTGCTACACTGTGGACACAGGAGGGAGGGCTGGCCAAAGGTGTTTGAATGCAAATAGAGCAACACTGAGGTCGGCTCCGATAGTCTCTCACATGCTGTGTGTGTGTGTGTGTGTGTGTGTGTGTGTGTGTGTGTGTGTGTGTGTGTGTGTGTGTGTGTGTGTAGGGGGAAGGGGGAGACTGCAGATCAGTGAAGACAGTCCACTGGTTCTCCTTTGTGCCCAGGGGCCCTGGACTCCAGGGGTCACCATTGATTTTGTTAGTCACTCTAACTCAGATATCATATGAACATGGCATAAATCATGGCAAATCAGTAGAATTGCATAACATTTGCATTAAAACAGCAACATTGTCTTTACATGGCAAAATGAGTAGAATTGCAGAGAATTTACTTTTAACGTTGCATTTTTTTTTTTACGTTTACACCCCGACAGCTGATGAAACTGAAGAGTTTTTCTGTCTGTAATAAAGTCCTTTTGTGGGGGAAAACTCATTCTGATTGGCTGGGCCTGGCTCTCCAGTGGGTGGGCCTGGCTCTCCAGTGGGTGGGCCTGGCTCTCCACTGGGTGGGCCTGGCTCTCCAGTGGGTGGGCCTGGCTCCCCAGTGGGTGGGCCTTTGCCCAGTCATGTCAAATCCATAAATTAGGGGTTAATGAATTTATTTAAATTGACTGATTTCCTTATATGAACTGTAATTTAGTAAAATCTTTGAAATTGTTGCATGTTGTGTATATATTTTGTTCAGTAAAGATAGATCATGTCGATTTGTTCAGCCCATGGCCCACCACTCAGATTATATTTTGGCCAACCACTCAGATTATATTTTGGTCCACCACTCAGATTATATTTTGGCCCAATACTCAGATTATATTTTGGCCCAATGCTCAGATTATATTTTGGCCAACCACTCAGATTATATTTTGGCCCACCACTCAGATTATATTTTGGCCCAATACTCAGATTATATTTTGGCCCACCACTCAGATTATATTTTGGCCAACCACTCAGATTATATTTTGGCCCACCACTCATATTATATACGTTGGCCCACCAATCAGATTATATTTTAGCCCACCACTCAGATTATATTTTGGCCCACCACTCAGATTATATTTTGGCCCAATACTCAGATTATATTTTGGCCAACCACACAGATTATATTTTAGCCCACCACTCAGATTATATTTTGGCCCAATACTCAGATTATATTTTAGCCCACCACTCAGATTATATTTTGGCCCAATACTCAGATTATATTTTGGCCAACCACACAGATTATATTTTGGCCCACCACTCAGATTATATTTTGGCCCAATACTCAGATTATATTTTGGCCCACCACTCAGATTATATTTTGGCCCACCACTCAGATTATATTTTGGCCCAATACTCAGATTACATGGTTTATGTTTTACCCGATGAAGACTATCAATAACAAATTTGCACATAAATATAGATTTCTCGTAATTCAAGTATTGATGTGAGCATGAGTTGATGTGTGAAGATGATAACAGCATCTGTTCTAGTTAGTTGTCCGTTTTCTAAATATTTTTTTATATTGAATGTCAGCTCCGCTGCTAACGTAATGGGCCACTTGGCAGCAATATCCATCTGTACCCACAGGGCACTATCTCTGTACCCACAGGACACTATCTCTGTACCCACAGGGCACTATCTCTGTACCCACAGGGCACTATCTCTGTACCCACAGGACACTATCTCTGTACCCACAGGGCACTATCTCTGTACCCACAGGGCACTATCTCTGTACCCACAGGACACTATCTCTGTACCCACAGGGCACTATCTCTGTACCCACAGGACACTATCTCTGTACCCGCAGGGCACTATCTCTGTACCCACAGGACACTATCTCTGTACCCACAGGACACTATCTCTGTACCCGCAGGGCACTATCTCTGTACCCACAGGACACTATCTCTGTACCCACAGGACACTATCTCTGTACCCGCAGGGCACTATCTCTGTACCCACAGGACACTATCTCTGTACCCGCAGGGCACTATCTCTGTACCCACAGGACACTATCGCTGTACCCACAGGGCACTATCTCTGTACCCACAGGACACTATCGCTGTACCCACAGGACACTATCTCTGTACCCACAGGACACTATCTCTGTACCCACAGGCATCCTGGCCTGCCACATCCTGTCCTGTAGAGTAACATCCTGGCCTACAGAGTGACATCCTGTCCTGTAGAGTGACATCCTGTCCTGCTACATCCTGTCCTGTGGAGTAACATCCTGGCCTACAGAGTGACATCCTGTCCTGTAGAGTGACATCCTGTCCTGCTACATCCTGTCCTGCAGAGTGACATCCTGTCCTGCAGAGTGACATCCTGTCCTGTAGAGTGACATCCTGTCCTGCAGAGTGACATCCTGCCCTGCAGAGTGACATCCTGTCCTGTAGAGTGACATCCTGTCCTGCTACATCCTGTCCTGCAGAGTGACATCCTGTCCTGCAGAGTGACATCCTGTCCTGTAGAGTGACATCCTGTCCTGCAGAGTGACATCCTGCCCTGCAGAGTGACATCCTGTCCTGTAGAGTGACATCCTACCCCGTAGAGTGACATCCTGTCCTACAGAGTGACATCTTGTCCTGCTACATCCTGTCCTGTAGAGTGACTTCCTGTGCTGTAGAGTGACATCCTGTCCTGTAGAGTGACATCCTGTCCTGGAGAGTGACATCCTGTCCTGTACCGTAGTGTCCTGTAGTGTCCTGTCCTATAGTGTAGTGTCCTGTAGTGTCATGTTCTGTTGTGTAATGTCTTGTCCTGTAGTGTCCTGTCCTTTAGTGTCATGTCCTGTAGTGCAGTGTCCTGTCCTTGTGGGTCCTGTCCTGTAGTGTCCTGTCCAGAGGTGTGATGTCATGCAGTGTCTTGTCCTGTAGTTTCGCGTCCTGTCCTGTAGTGTCCTGTCCTGTAGTGCATAGGTGGAAATCCCAGAGGCGACGGGGGGACACAACCCTGCAAATAGACCGGTTAGCCATTTGATTACCTGCCTTTTGGTCCTAGACTTTGCGCTCCGGTACCGCTTGCCATGCAGTAGTAGAGAGAACAGTCTATGACTGGGCCTTCCTCTGACATCGCCTGGTGTAGAGGTCCTGGATGGTAGGCATCTTAGCCCCAGTGACGTACTGGGCCGTACACACTACGCTCTGTAGTGCCTTGCGGTCGGAGGCCGAGCAGTTTCCGTATCAGGCAGTGATGCAACCAGTCAGGATGCTCTCCATGTTGCAGCTGTAGAACCTTTTGAGGATCTCAGGACCCATGCCAAATCTTTTTAGTTTCCTGAGGGGGAATAGGCTTTGTCGTGCCCTCTTTACGACTGTCTTGGTATGTTTGAACCATTCTAGTTTGTTGGGGATGTGGACACCAAGGATCTTGAAGTTCTCAACCTGCTCCTCTACAGCCCCATCGATGAGAATGGGGTCGTGCTCGGTCCTCCTTTTCCTGTAGTCCACAATCATCTCCTTAGTCTTGGTTACGTTGAGGGATAGGTTGTTATTCTGGCACCACCCGGCCAGGTCTCTGACCTCCTCTCTATAGGCTGTCTCGTCGTTGTCGGTGATCAGGCCTACCACTGTTGTGTCGTCTGCAAACTTAATGATGGTGTTGGAGTCGTACCTGAGAGTATTTTAACTTTTTGTATTGTTTGTTGGTTTGGCAATGCCACTGTCAGCCAGAGAAATATGTTAAGAAGGAATATTACCACAGCAAGCAAGGTACTTGGAGTCAAACAGTCAGGCCTGGATGAGATCTTTAAGGTCAGGGCCCTCCGTAAGGCTCACAAAATCATTTTAGACCCAAGCTACCCCCTGTACCTGGACTTTAAAATACTCCCCTCTGGGCGCAGGTATAGGGCACCCCTCAGCAGGAAAAACAGAACAAGACAATCATTTGTGCCAGATGTGATATCCCTCCTAAATAGCTAGAGCTAATGGTCCTATCGACTCCATAAGGCCAGCAGGCTAGTCTTCTTTTTTTTAAATGTTTTATTTCTTTTTTAAATTATTATTATTGGTATGTAACTGTTATGAAAGTTGTATTGTCAATTTTGTTTTGAATTTAAATGCCACTTTAAATGTGTACATGACACTGCAACAAAATTTCCCCATGGGGACAATAAAGTCAGTAAGTAAGTAAGTACCTGGCCACGCAGTCGTGGGTGAACAAGGAGTACAGGAGGGGACTGAGCACGCAATCCTGAGGGGCTCCAGTGTTGAGGATCACCGTGGCAGATGTGTTGCTACCTACCCTCACCACCTGGGGGCGGCCCGTCCGGAATTCCAGGATCCAGTTGCAGAGGGAGGTGTTTAGTCCCAGGGTCCTTAGCTTAGTGATGAGCTTTGAGGGGACCATGGTGTTGAACGCTGAGCTGTAGTCAATGAATAGCATTCTCACGTAAGTGTTCCTTTTGTCCAGGTGGGAAAGGGCAGTGTGGAGTGCAATAGAGATTGCATCATCTGTGGATCTGTTGGGGCGGTATGCAAATTGGAGTGGGTCTAGGGTTTCTGGGATAATGGTGTTGATGTGAGCCATGACCAGCAATTCAAGGCACTTCATGGCTATAGACATGAGTGCTACGGGTCTGTAGTCATTTAGGCAGGTTACCTTAGTGTTCTTGGGCACAGAGACTGTGGTGGTCTGCTTATAACATGTTGGTATTACAGACTCAATCAGGGACATGTTGAAAATGTCAGTGAAAATACCTGCCAGTTGGTCAGCACATGGCCGGAGCACACGTCCAACCAACATTGTTCCAAGTGAGTACACACACACACACACACACACACACACACACACACACACACACACACACACACACACACACACACACACACACACCTTTCCCAACAGTGAGAGACATCGATGACATTGACAGGAGCGTTTGTTGATACACAGAGGTTAGTCTCGGTGGGTGTTAGTATGTACTACAGATCAGCTTTCCCACGACAGACTCATAAAGACATGTTGTGACATGTTGTGACTGACTCGTTGAGTGGACATTAGTCACATCACATCCTGTTTCTCTGGATGATTCATGTCTTACAGTCTATTATACTATATCCCAGTGGATGATTCATGTCTTACACCCTCTGTCTCTGTCTCTGTCTCTGTCTCTGCCTCTGCCTCTGTCTCTGTCTCTTACACCCTCTGTCTCTGTCTCTGTCTCTGCCTCTGCCTCTGTCTCTGCCTCTGCCTCTGTCTCTGTCTCTTACACCCTCTGTCTCTGCCTCTGCCTCTGTCTCTGTCTCTTATACCCTCTGTCTCTGTCTCTCTCTCTGTCTCTGTCTCTGTCCCTGTCTCTGTCCCTGTCTCTGTCTCTGTCTCTGTCTCTTACACCCTCTGTCTCTGTCTCTGTCTCTGTCTCTCTCTCTGTCTCTGTCTCTGCCTCTGTCTCTGTCTCTGTCTCTTACACCCTCTGTCTCTGTCTCTGTCTCTTACACCCTCTGTCTCTGTCTCTGTCTCTTACACCCTCTGTCTCTGTGTCTCTGTCTCTGTCTCTTACACCCTCTGTCTCTGTCTCTGTCTCTGTGTCTCTGTCTCTGTCTCTTACACCCTCTGTCTCTGTCTCTGTCTCTGTCTCTGCATTGTGTCATCTGTCATGATTGGTGAGGTCTCTCTGTAAACAATTTGTCTACTAAAAAACGAAATCTCTCAATCACTGACATAACATTGGCTACAGATGTAGGATCTTAATTTGATCCGAATTGCTACAGAAGGAAAACAATCCTGCAGCAACAGGAAATGTGATTTATTACGTGGAGTATAATTAACATTTTCTGCTACATTTGTTGTGACATTTTCTGCTACATTTGTTGTGAGGGCAAATCATTTTCTGCTACATTTGTTGTGAGGGCAAATCAAGTCTGAAATTTAAAAGTGGAAATTACAGACTTCAGAAGCCTTTTCAAACCTCAAATACACTACAAGTTTTACATTTCCTGGGGTGATCAAATTACGATCCTACACCTGTATGGCCCAATGTGCCTCATTGGGATTGAACACAGGTCTACTGTGCACCAAAAGACTGTGCTATCCTGATGAGCTAAAGCCTAACATGACGACAAACTGTATGTTGTCTGGATGTAAGGTACTGTCTGGGAACGATGTGACGTCATCACACGTTAATATTTCAAAATCCTCACCCGTCTTCTCTAAAGCTTCTATTGTCAATGTTGATACACCAGACCTAAAGACCCGGAGGCTCAGTGATCTGGTACGAACACGTCCCAATCTGGTGCAGGGACGATGCCCTCTGACACGTTGAGGAGCAGTTGCATCATCTGTATAAAGAGGATTTGTATCCTCCCCATCATTATTGCTATCTGTGTTTCTAAATATACGTTCCACTGTCAGAGGAACTGAGGGAAACGGACACACGCGTTCCACGGTCGATCCTCGACCTTCACCGAGTTTTATGACCCCCTGTGGCTATAGAGGTTCTGAGAAGGAGTCTCTCTGAAGTCCTTGGACACATTAATGGAATGTTCTTCAAATGTTCTTTCTATAGTTCTGGAACACCAACTCATGATGATCAACAGAACTGTTTGTTGCTGGATTACTCCCCCACCCTGACATTTCTTTGTTATTTGAGAAAAATATGCTTATTATTGCATTCAGAGGCATCATACCCATGTTGCCCCCGTGCCCCCTATGGGTGTGTCCTGTTAAAAATATACTAATTCCTAAAAAAAAAAATGTTTAGTTTTTTCTCTGTAATACTACTAACCACTGTCACGTTCGTCGTATGAAGGAGACCAAGGTGCAGTGTGGTTGGCAAACATTTTTTCCTTTTATTAAAATGAACACCGTCAAAATAATAAAATACAAAAACACGAACGTAAAGTCTTGCAGGCTTCTAAGCAGCTATACAAAAACAACATCCCACAATCACAGGTGGGAAAAGGGTTGCCTAAGTATGATCCCCAATCAGAGACAACGATGGATTGGGAATCATACCCAGCCAACAAAGAAATAGAAAATCTAGAATGTTCCCACCCGAGTCACACCCTAACCAAACATAGAGAATAGTAAGGATCTCTACGGTCAGGGCGTGACAGCCACACCATTTTTATGAAGTTGGCTTTAGCTAGCCTAGATTATTTCTTAATCTCCCAACCTCATAACTAGCCATTTCAGTCTATCAATCAAGTTAGAGTAGCTAGCTTGTCTAACTATCTTAGCTGGCATGCCTGCTGGCAAGGTTGGTAGACTTTCGAAAAGCAAGCAATAACGAAATGTACTGAATAATACTTTCAATATTTTACCCAGATTTTAGCAGAGATGCAGAGAAGCAAGATACAAACAGCTCAAGAGGTATGGTTAGATATGCAGAAAAATATATCTTTTTTGACATACAATTAGGCATAATGATTAAAACTCTAGATTGCAGGAAAAAAGCTATTTCAGGTGTTTGAAAAATACAAAATTCTCCAACTTCTCCAAGCCCCCCCCGGACGACCCTCCCAGCCATCCTCACATATTTTCTGTCCCCTCAGCCACCCCAGAGTCATATTTGTGGATGTAAAATATTTGTTATTCTTGTGTGATCCTTCAAAAATAAAACTAGTTTGCTTTGAACTTTAAAAATAGGCCAGCTTATGATGATAACTGACACATGAAACATTCAAGTTTATATTGACGAACAAACTATTGAATTAGTAAAATGTAAAACTCTGCAGTGTCTTCTCCTTTCAAAGGAAATTCATTTCAATTAATAAAGTGTAATGGCTCTTTGTTGCAATTAATCTTTTCTTTTAAGCTGTGAAACAAATCAAATGGATTGATTGATAAAAGGGGACTTCTTCAACTTCATGTTTTTCTTCATTCATAAAAACAGAGATATATCTTCATCATTGATTCAACCTCGATCTCAGACACTGTCCTCTCAGTCACTTCTGGCTGTCTCTGTAAACACCATCAGACTCATCCTTCTTGTACAAACCATCCAATCAAATGGCCTCAAACTGACAATCCAGCCAATCAGACCGCCTCATACTGACAGCTTAGCCAATCAGACGGTCGCATACAGCAGCATCCCGCTGAAGATGGTGAGGAATTCAGAAGAGTGGGCCAGTTTCCCGGTGACCAGGTCGGTGCAGACGGTATCTCCCGCCTTCATAGGGAGGATGGTGTTGAAGACAGCCAGGGCTCCAGGAGTGTGTCTGGCCTCTGGCCATGGGTTTCTCCAGTCCCTCTGGTTGGTAGCCTGCAGAGTCCCCACTCGCCACGCCGTAGATAGACTTAGATAGAACAGCCTCAAGCTTCACATTCTTATGGCCTGTAGCACTGTTTACCATTCACTGGGGTTGTGAAGTAACCTGGGGAGACGGAGACATGGTGGCGAGTTATAGCAAGTAATATTAACTTCCATTTTGTTGGACAACAAAGTTGTATTGTAAAATATAAAATAACATAGCAAATTAAATAAATTGTGTTGTGAGTGTTTTGCATTCAAACAAGTACAACATACCAGAATTCAGTATTCATTATTTACTCAAACGGCAATTACTCCAGTTTAAGATTCAAGAACTAAGATGATTAAATATTGTCAGAGATGTACAGTCATGGTCAAGAGTTTTGAGAATGACACAAATATTAATTTTCACAAAGTCTGCTGCCTCAGTTTGTATGGTGGCAATTTGCATATACTCCGGAATGTTATGAAGAGTGATCAGATGAATTGCAATTAATTGCAAAGTCCCTCTTTGCCATGCAAATTAACTGAATCCCCAAAAAAACATTTCCACTGCATTTCAGCCCTGCCACAAAAGGACCAGCTGACATCATGTCAGTGATTCTCTTGTTAACACTGGTGTGAGTGTTGACGAGGACAAGGCTGGAGATCACTCTGTCATGCTGATTGAGTTTGAATAACAGACTGGAAGCTTCAAAAGGAGGGTGGTGCTTGGAATCATTGTTCTTCCTCTGTCAACCATGGTTACCTGCAAGAAAACACATGCCGTCATCATTGCTTTGCACAAAAAGGGCTTCACAGGCAAGGATATTACTGCCAGTAAGGTTGCACCAAAGTCAACCATTTACCGGATCATTAACAACTTCAAGGAGAGCGGTTCAATTGTTGTGAAGAAGGCTTCAGGGCACCCAAGAAAGTCCAGCAAGCGCCAGGACGTCCCCTAAAGTTGATTCAGCTGCGGGATCGGGGCACCACAAGTACAGAGCTTGCTCAGGAATGGCAGCAGGCAGGTGTGAGTGCATCTGCATGCACAGTGAGGCGAAGACTTTTGGAGATGGCCTGGTGTCAAGAAGGGCAGCAAAGAAGCCACTTCTCTCCAGGAAAAACATCAGGGACAGACTGATATTCTGCAAAAGGTACAGGGATTGGACTGCTGAGGACTGGGGTAAAGTCATTTTCTCTGATGAATCCCCTTTCCAACTGTTTGGGGCATCGGGAAAAAAGCTTGTCCGGAGAAGACAAGGTGAGCGCTACCATCAGTCGTGTGTCATGCCAAAGGTAAAGCATCCTGAGACCATTCATGTGTGAGGTTGCTTCTCAGCCAAGGGAGTGGGCTCACTCACAATTTTGCCTAAGAACACAGCCATGAATAAAGAATGGTATTTTTCTAAATCAAATCAAATGTTATTTGTCACATACACATGGTTAGCAGATGTTAATGCGAGTGTAGCGAAATGCTTGTGCTTCTAGTTCCGACAATGCACTAATATCCAACGAGTAATTTAACCTCTTACATCTAGACGTTCCGCTAGCGGAACACCTGCTCCAATATCCAACGATGGGCGTGGCGTGAAATACAAAGTCCTCGAAAATCCGAAAACTTCCATTTTTCAAACATATGACTATTTTACGCCATTTTAAAGACAAGACTCTCCTTTATCTAACCACACTGTCCGATTTCAAAAAGGCTTTACAGCGAAAGCAAAACATTAGATTATGTCAGCAGAGTACCCAGCCAGAAATAATCAGACACCCATTTTTCAAGCTAGCATATAATGTCACAAAAAACAAAACCACAGCTAAATGCAGCACTAACCTTTGATGATCTTCATCAGATGACACTCCTAGGACATTATGTTATACAATACATGCATGTTTTGTTCAATCAAGTTCATATTTATATCAAAAAACAGCTTTTTACATTAGCATGTGACGTTCAGAACTAGCATACCCACCAAAACTTCCGGTGAATTTACTAAATTACTCACGATAAATGTTCACAAAAAACACAACAATTATTTTAAGAATTATAGATGCAGAACTCCTTTATGCAATCGCTATGTCCGATTTTAAAATAGCTTTTCGGTGAAAGCACATTTTGCAATATTCTGAGTAGATAGCTTGCCATCACGGGCTAGCTATTTAGACACCCACCAAGTTTAGCCCTCACCAAAGTCAGATTTACTATAAGAAAAATTGGATTACCTTTGCTGTTCTTCGTCAGAATGCACTCCCAGGACTTCTACTTCAATAACAAATGTTGGTTTGGTTCCAAATAATCCATAGTTATATCCAAATAGCGGCGTTTTGTTGTGCGTTCAAGACACTATCCAAAGGGTGACGAAGGGTTACGCGCCCGATGCGTTTCGTGACAAAAAAATTCTAAATATTCCATTACCGTACTTCGAAGCATGTCAACCGCTGTTTAAAATCAATTTTTATGCAATTTTTCTCGTAAAAAAGCGATAATATTCCGACCGGGAAACCCTGTTTTTGTTCAAAGACGAAAAAATAAAAACATGGTGTCGCCGCGTGCATGCGCCTCAGTCTCATTGTTCTCAGATCGACCACTATCCAAATGCGCTACTGTTTTTCAGCCAGGGCCTGCAAAGACATCATTCAGCGTTTTGCCGCCTTCTGAGAGCCTATGGAAGCCGTAGGAAGTGTCACGTTACAGCAGAGATCCTCAGTTTTCAATAAAGAGAGTGTAGAAGGCCAAGAAATGGTCAGAGAGGGCACTTCCTGTAAGGAATCTTCTCAGGTTTTGGCCTGCCAAATGAGTTCTGTTATACTCACAGACACCATTCAAACAGTTTTAGAAACTTTGGAGTGTTTTCTATCCAAAGCTAATAATTATATGCATATTCTAGTTTCTGGGCAGGAGTAATAATCAGATTACATCCGGTACGTTTTTTATCCGGCCGTGAAAATACTGCCCCCTATCCATAACAGGCTAACCTAACAATTTCACAACAATTACCTTATACACACAAGTGTAAAGGAATGAATAAGAATATGTACATAAAAATATGTACATAAAAATATATGAATGAGTGATGATATAGAACGGCATAGGCAAGATGCAGTAGATGGTATAGAGTACAGTATATACATATGAGATGAGTAATGTAGAGTATGTAAACATATGAAAGTGGCATTGTTTAAAGTGGCTAGTGATACATTTATTACATCAAGATGGCAAGATGCAGTAGATGGTATAGTGTACAGTATATACATATGAGATGAGTAATGTAGGGTATGTAAACATTAGATGAAGTGGCATTGTTTAAAGTGGCTAGTGATACATTTATTACATCAATTTTTCCATTATTAAAGTGGCTGGAGTTGAGTCAGTATGTTGGCAGCAGCCACTCAATGTTAGTGATGGCTGTTTAACATGTCTGATGGCCTTGAGATAGAAGCTGTTTTTCAGTCTCTCCCTGCTTTGATGCACCTGTACTGACCTCGCCTTCTGGATGATAGCGAGGTGAACAGGCAGTGGCTCGGGTGGTTGTTGTCCTTGATGATCTTTTTGGCCTTCCTGTGACATCGGGTGGTGTAGGTGTCCTGAAGGGCAGGTAGTTTGCCCCCGGTGACGCGTTGTGCAGACCTCACTACCCTCTGGAGAGCCTTACGGTTATGGGCGGAGCAGTTGCCGTACCAGGCGGTGATACAGCCCGACAGGATGCTCTCAATTGTGCATCTGTAAAAGTTTGTGAGTGTTTTTGGTGACAAGCCGGATTTCCTCAGCCTCCTGAGGTTGAAGAGGCGCTGCTGCGCCTTCTTCACTACGCTGTCTGTGTGCGTGGACCATTTCAGTTTGTCCGTGATGTGTACGCCGAGGAACTTAAAACTCTCCACTACTGTCCCGTCAATGTGGATGGGGGGTGCTCCCTCTGCTGTTTCCTGAAGTCCATGATCATCTCCTTTGTTTGGTTGACGTTGAGTGTGAGGTTATTTTCCTGACACCACACTCCGAGGGCCCTCACCTCCTCCCTCCCTCCTCCCTCCTCCCTCTCGTCGTTGTTGGTAATCAAGCCTACTACTGTAGTGTCGTCTGCAAACTTGATGATTGAGTTGGAGGTGTGCATGGCCACGCAGTCGTGGGTGAACAGGGAGTACAGGAGAGGGCTGAGAACGCACCCTTGTGGGGCCCCAGTGTTTAGCATCAGCGGGGTGGAAATGTTGTTACCTACGCTCACCACCTGGGGGCAGCCCGTCAGGAAGTCCAGGACCCAGTTGCACAGGGCAGGGTCGAGACCCAGGGTCTCGAGCTTGATGACGAGTTTGGAGGGTACTATGGTGTTAAATGCTGAGCTGTAGTCGATGAACAGCATTCTCACATAGGTATTCCTCTTGTCCAGATGGGTTAGGGCAGTGTGATTGCGATTGCGTCGTCTGTGGACCTATTGGGGCGGTAAGCAAATTGGAGTGGGTCTAGGGTGTCAGGTAGGGTGGAGGTGATATGGTCCTTGACTAGTCTCTCAAAGCACTTCATGTTGACGGAAGTGAGTGCTACGGGGTGGTAGTCATTTAGCTCAGTTACCTTAGCTTTCTTGGGAACAGGAACAATGGTGGCCCCCTTGAAGCATGTGGGAACAGCAGACTGGGATAAGGGTGATTGAATATGTCCGTAAACACACCAGCCAGCTGGTCTGTGCATGCTCTGAGGACGTGGCTGGGGATGCCGTCTGGGCCTGCAGCCTTGCGAGGGTTGACATGTTTAAATGTTTTACTCACGTCGGCTGCAGTGAAGGAGAGCTCGCAGGTTTTGGTAGCGGGCCGTGTCAGTGGCACTGTATTGTCCTCAAAGCGAGCAAAGAAGTTGTTTAGTCTGTCTGGGAGCAAGACATCCTGGTCCGCGACGGGGCTGGTTTTTCTTTTATAGTCCGTGATTGACTGTAGACCCTGCCACATACCTCTCGTGTCTGAGCCGTTGAATTGCGACTCTACTTTGTCTCTATACTGACGCTTAGCTTGTTTGATTGCCTTGCGGAGGGAATAGCTACACTGTTTGTATTCGGTGATGTTTCCGGTCACCTTGCCCTGATTAAAAGCAGTGGTTCATGCTTTCAGTTTTGCGCGAATGCTGCCATCAATCCACGGTTTCTTGTTTGGGAATGTTTTAATAGACACTGTGGGTATGACATCGCCGATGCACTTGCTAATAAACCCGCTCACCGAATCAGTGTATTCATCAATGTTGTTGTTTGCCGCAGTGCGGAACATATCCCAGTCCACGTGATCGAAGCACACTTGAAGCATGGAATCAGATTGGTCGGACCAGCGTTGGACAGACCTGAGCGCGGAAGCTTCCTGTTTTAGTTTCAGTCTATAAGCTGGGAGCAACAAAATGGAGTCGTGGTCAGCTGTTCCGAAAGGAGGGCGGGGGAGGGCCTTATATGCATCGCGGAAGTTAGAATAACAATGATCTAGGGTTTTGCCAGCCCTGGTTGCGCAATCGATATGCTGATAGAATTTAGGGAGCCTTGTTTTCAGATTAGCCTTGTTAAAAACCCCAGCTACAATAAATGCAGCCTCAGGATATGTGGTTTCCAGTTTACATAGAGTCAAATGAAGTTCTTTCAGGGCCGTCGATGTGTCTGCTTGGGGGGGAATATACACGACTGTGATTATGATCAAAGAGAATTCTCTAGGTAGATAATGCGGTCGGCATTTGATTGTGAGGAATTCTAAGTCAAGTGAACAGAAGGACTTGAGTTCCTGTATGCTGTTATGATCCCCCCATGACTCGTTAATCATAAGGCATACATCCCCGCCCTTCTTCTTACCAGAAAGCTGTTTGTTTCTGTCGGCGCAATGCGTGAAGAAACCAGCTGGCTGTACCGACTCCGATAGCGTGTCTCGAGTGAGCCATGTTTACGTGAAATAAAGAACGTTACAGTCTCTGATGTCTCTCTGGAATGCAACCCTTGCTTGGATTTCGTCTACCTTGTTGTCAAGAGACTGGACATTGGCGAGTAGTATGCTGGGGAGCGGTGCGCGCTGTGCCCATCTACAGAGCCTGACCAGAAGACCGCTCCGGCTGCCCCTTCTACGGCGTCATTGTTTTGAGTCGCCGGCTGGGATCCGGTCCATTGTCCTGGTTGGTGGGCAAAACAGATGATCCGCTTCGGGAAAGTCGTATTCCTGGTCGTAATGTTGGTGAGTTGACGTTGCTCTTATTGTCACGGTCGTAATAATGGATGGACCAAGGCGCAGCGTGTGTTAAGTTCCACATCTTTATTAAAAGTGAAACTTCTCAACAAAAACAATAAACAAGCAACGAAACGTGAAGTAACGTAGTGCAACAAGCACATACACAAACAATATCCCACAAAAGCAGGTGGGAACAGGGACACCTTAAGTATGATCCCCAATTAAAGACAACAATAATCAGCTGCCTCTAATTGGGAACCATACTCAATCCCAAACATAGAAATAAATTGACTAGAACACCCCCTAGTCACGCCCTGACCTACAACACCATAGAGAACCAAGGGCTCTGTCAGGGCGTGACAGTAACGTAGTGCAACAAGCACAAACATAAACAATATCCCACAAAAGCAGGTGGGAACAGGGATCCCCAATTAGAGACAACGATAATCAGCTGCCTCTAATTGGGAACCATACTCAATCCCAAACATAGAAATAAATCGACTAGAACATCCCCTAGTTCCGCCCTGACCTGCAACACCATAGAGAACCAAGGGCTCTCTATGGTCAGGGCGTGACACTTATATCCAATTGTTCCTCCCGACTGTATGTAATAAAACCTAAGATTACCTGGGGTAACAATGTAAGAAATAGCACAGAAACAAATTAAATACTGCATAGTTTCCTAGGAACGCGATGCGGCCATCTTTGTCGGCGCCGGAAGTAGAATTTACACATCCTCTGAGAGCAACTTCTCCCAACCATCCAGGAACAGTTTGGTGACGAACAATGCCTTTTCCAGCATGATGGAGCACCTTGCCATAAGGCAAAAGTGATAACTAAGTGGCTCGGGGAACAAAACATCGATATTTTGGGTCCATGGCCAGGAAACTCCCCAGACCTTAATCCCATTGAGAACTTGTGGTCAATCCTCAAGAGGCAGGTGGACAAACAAAAACCCACAAATTCTGACAAACTCCAAGCATTGATTATGCAAGAATGGGCTGCCATCAGTCAGGATGTGGCCCAGAAGTTAATTGACCACATGCCAGGGCAGATTGCAGAGGTCTTGAAAAAGAAGGGTCAACACTGCAAATATTGACTCTTTGCATCAACTTCATGTAATTGTCAATAAAAGCCTTTGACACTTATGAAATGCTTGTAATTATACTTCAGTATTCCAAAGTAACATCTGACAAAAATATCTAAAGACATTGAAGCAGCAAACTTTGTGGAAATTAATATTTGTGTCATTCTCAAAACTTTTGGCCACGACTCTACACTATCCCAAACACACACCTGTGCGTGGATTATAGACCCCCTTCTCGTTTACAAAGACCTTGTTGAAGACTATGGTTCCTGCCCTGGCCTGAAGGCGGGTCAGAGCTGTTGAGAAGGACAGACGAGGAACATGGGCATCTGATCCTGCTGGACCTGGTATCAGGGGAGAGAAATGTGTTTATCTTGCTGGACCTGGTACCAGGGGAGAGAGATGTGTTTATCTTGCTGGACCTGGTATCAGGAGAGAGAGGTGTGTTTATCTTGATGGACCTGGTATCAGGGGAGAGAGGTGTGTTTATCCAGCTGGACCTGGTACCAGGGCAGAGAGGTGTGTTTATCAAGCTGGACCTGGTATCAGGGGAGAGAGGTGTGTTAATCCAGCTGGACCTGGTATCAGGGGAGAGAGGTGTGTTTATCCAGCTGGACCTGGTACCAAGGGAGAGAGTTGTGTTTATCTTGCTGGACCTGGTACCAGGGGAGAGAGATGTGTTTATCCAGCTGGACCTGGTACCAGGAGAGAGAGGTGTGCTTATCCAGCTGGACCTGGTATCAGGGGAGAGAGATGTGTTTATCCAGCTGGACCTGGTACCAGGAGAGAGAGGTGCATTTATCCAGCTGAACCTGGTACCAGGGGAGATAGGTGCGTTTATCCAGCTGGACCTGGTACCAGGGGAGAGAGGTGTGTTTACCTTGCTGGACCTGGTATCAGGAGAGAGAGGTGTGTTTACCTTGCTGGACCTGGTACCGGGAGAGAGAGATGTGTTTATCTTGCTGGACCTGGTACCAGGGGAGAGAGATGTGTTTATCCAGCTGGACCTGGTACCAGGAGAGAGAGGTGCGTTTATCCAGCTGGACCTGGTACCAGGGGAGATAGGTGCGTTTATCCAGCTGGACCTGGTACCAGGGGAGAGAGGTGTGTTTACCTTGCTGGACCTGGTATCAGGAGAGAGAGGTGTGTTTACCTTGCTGGACCTGGTACCGGGAGAGAGAGATGTGTTTACAGATATAGATGTATCATAACACAATAAGCCTTCACATTGGTGGCGTTAGTTAAAGCATAGCCTATGTAGATGTACTACCATAAAACACAATACAGGAGGACTCAGATTACCTAAAGGCTACAGGACATACACTGAGTACAAACGTACACAACATGCTAACAAACTTAAATAGTCAAATTCAGGATTGGTGTGGGATTCAAGTAAGGTCAAATGAGAGAGTAATCACACAGTGCTTTCATGTTAACATTATTAATGAAGAGATACATGAACATACCTTCTTCACCTATCCGACCTGGGATGAAATAGCAAATGTAAAGATGAAATAACAGAACACTGATTTAGTTCATTTTAGAATTTAGTTCATTTTTAGTATAGTGATGGTTGTTATAACTTTGTCAGTATTTTTCACTTTTATAAGATTGAAACCTTGCACTCTGCACCTGCCACTGTCAATTGCGTTTATTGAGACCTCACAGCCTTTCCAGAGCTTCTGTATCACTTGGTGAAGATCAAAATGTGTGTTTGTTTCAGCTGGAGGTCCCAGGGGCCCCTTCTTGCCAGGTTTGCCTTGGGACCCTTCTCCTCCTTGGGGTCCCATTGACCCTGGTAGTCCAGAGTAGCCCCTCTCTCCCCTTGGACCGGGCAGACCAGGGGAACCTTACACATGGTGTGTTATTTTAGGACAGCTGATGCATGCACACATAATTCTTCTCTGGAAATATACCTTTTCTAGTTTTGTTGTTGATGCTTATCAATACAAAATGAGTATGTGGGCACAGAGTGCCACAGGTAATGACATAGTGCCACAGGTAATGACTTAGACTGCCACAGGTAATGACATAGACTGCCACAGGTAATGACATAGTGTCACAGGTAATGACATAGTGTCACAGGTAATGACATAGAGTGTCACAGGAAAATCCATAGTGCCACAGGTAATGACATAGAGTGTCACAGGTAATGACAGTGTCACAGGTAATGACATAGTGTCACAGGTAATGACATATAGTGTCACAGGTAATGACATATAGTGTCACAGGTAATGACATAGAGTGTCACAGGTAATGACATAGTGCCACAGGTAATGACATAGAGTGTCACAGGTAATGACATAGAGTGTCACAGGTAATGACATAGAGTGTCACAGGTAATGACATAGAGTGTCACAGGTAATGACATAGTGCCACAGGTAATGACATAGAGTGCCGCAGGTAATGACAGAGTGCCGCAGGTAATGACATAGAATGCCACAGGTAATGACATAGAATGTCACAGGTAATGACATAGAATGCCACAGGTAATGACATAGAATGCCACAGGTAATGACATAGAATGCCACAGGTAATGACATAGAATGCCACAGGTAATGGCAGAGTGTCACAGGTAATGACATAGTGTCACAGGTAATTACACAGGGTGTCACGACCCAGCCCCTTCACAGAGTCATTCTGGGTAGTAAACTTGTACAACAGTGGTGGTTATAGCTAATGATACTGGCCTCCTGCCACCTCCCGAGGGCGCTGTTGGTGCTGTTGGTGAATAACCGCAGGTCTTGTTCTACTCAGGTACAGACGGAACAGTCGTCCTTGATACGCCACAACATCTCCACTTGCATAATTATCCGGTTGCAGGGCTTGCCGTTCTCCCCCATCAAGCCTAATCTTCTTGATGTTGTTGCTAAGATCCACCACCCTGTCCATGATAGAGTCACCAATCACAAACAGGTTCTTGAATACGGTGTCAAACTCCTGGATATCCTCCTCGTTGGCCTACCACTCTCCACTCCAGGGTCTTGACCGTGTCTTCTGTCTTACGGCCCTTCCCGTTGGGGCCGGAGGTCTCGGAGCACCGTTGATGACAGTTTGGTGTCGATAAAGTTTGTTGTGTTCTCTACTTGACCCAGTCGTCGCCTTTGGTCGGTAACCGTGTCCGTCAGGGACTGTGAGGTCCAGGTCCACCTTAAAGAAATAGAGGAGTAGTAGGTAGGTGGTCCTGTCCAAGCCAGAACGGCCCGTCCTACAGGAGCCTTACACCCCAGGTAATGATATACCCCCCCCAAACACACACACACACCCCTTCCCACCCAAGCAAAAGTTAATTTGTTCATGCCGGGCAAGGTTGTGACTAGGGGACAGTTTTTTAGTTATAGATTAGGCCAGTCAGACTGACAGTTAATAGAGGTATAGATTAGGCCAGTCAGACTGACAGTTAATAGAGGTATAGATTAGGCCAGTCAGACTGACAGTTAATAGAGGTATAGATTAGGCCAGTCAGACTGACAGTTAGAGGTATAGATTAGACCAGTCAGACTGACAGTTAATAGAGGTATAGATTAGGCCAGTCAGACTGACAGTTAATAGAGGTATAGATTAGACCAGTCAGACTGACAGTTAATAGAGGTATAGATTAGGCCAGTCAGACTGACAGTTAATAGAGGTATAGATTAGGCCAGTCAGACTGACAGTTAATAGAGGTATAGATTAGGCCAGTCAGACTGACAGTTAGAGGTATAGATTAGACCAGTCAGACTGACAGTTAATAGAGGTATAGATTAGGCCAGTCAGACTGACAGTTAATAGAGGTATAGATTAGACCAGTCAGACTGACAGTTACAGGTATAGATTAGACCAGTCAGACTGACAGTTAATAGAGGTATAGATTAGGCCAGTCAGACTGACAGTTAATAGAGGTATAGATTGGGCCAGTCAGACTGTCAGTTAATAGAATAGAGGTATAGATTAGGCCAGTCAGACTGACAGTTAATAGAATAGAGGTATAGATTAGGCCAGTCAGACTGACAGTTAATAGAGGTATAGATTAGGCCAGTCAGACTGACAGTTAATAGAGGTATAGATTAGACCAGTCAGACTGACAGTTAATAGAGGTATAGATTAGGCCAGTCAGACTGACAGTTAATAGAGGTATAGATTAGGCCAGTCAGACTGACAGTTAATAGAGGTATAGATTAGACCAGTCAGACTGACAGTTAATAGAGGTATAGATTAGACCAGTCAGACTGACAGTTAATAGAGGTATAGATTAGGCCAGTCAGACTGACAGTTAATAGAGGTATAGATTAGACCAGTCAGACTGACAGTTACAGGTATAGATTAGACCAGTCAGACTGACAGTTAATAGAGGTATAGATTAGACCAGTCAGACTGACAGTTAATAGAGGTATAGATTAGGCCAGTCACACTGACAGTTAATAGAGGTATAGATTAGGTCAGTCAGACTGACAGCACTGAAAAAACGCAGTTTTTTCAGTGTTATATATTCAGTGTTATAGAGTCAGTGTTATATATTCAGTGTTATATATTCAGTGTTATATACTCAGTGTTATATACTCAGTGTTATATATTCAGTGTTATAGAGTCAGTGTTATAGAGTCAGTGTTATATATTCAGTGTTATATATTCAGTGCTATAGAGTCAGTGTTATATATTCCGTGTTACAGAGTCAGTGTTACAGAGTCAGTGTTACAGAGTCAGTGTTACAGAGTCAGTGTTACAGAGTCAGTGTTATAGAGTCAGTGTTATAGAGTCAGTGTTATATATTCAGTGTTATATATTCAGTGTTATAGAGTCAGTGTTGTAGAGTCAGTGTTACAGAGTCAGTGTTACAGAGTCAGTGTTATAGAGTCAGTGTTATAGAGTCAGTGTTATAGAGTCAGTGTTATAGATTCAGTGTTATATATTCAGTGTTACAGAGTCAGTGTTACAGAGTCAGTGTTACAGAGTCAGTGTTACGGAGTCAGTGTTACGGAGTCAGTGTTACAGAGTCAGTGTTACAGAGTCAGTGTTACAGAGTCAGTGTTATAGAGTCAGTGTTATAGAGTCAGTGTTATGGAGTCAGGTTTACAGAGTCAGTGTTATAGAGTCAGGTTTACAGAGTCAGTGTGCCCTAGATAATTTAATTGAAGATGATCTCATTGTGAAGCATCGGGGATGACATCAGATTTTATAATGCTTCCCACTAGCCCTCTCTCTGACCGCCCTATCTGTTTAGTCTTAGGCTAGAGAGAGAGAGAGAGTGGGTGTGCATTCTGGTATGTGTGTATTGCTATTATCTGCTCACAAACACACACAGCCAGTTTAACATAGATCTGCTCCTGATGTTTCCTCCCTCGGATGATCTCTCTCTCTCTCTCTCTCTCTCTCCTCCTCGGGGCTCTCTCTCTCTCTCGATGTCTCCTACTCTATCTCTCTCTCGTCCTCTCCTCTCTCTCT